>NC_090256.1:78881553-78904053 GCF_037325665.1 Littorina saxatilis | reverse complement strand
AGAGAGAGAGAGAGAGAGAGAGAGAGAGAGAGAGAGAGAGAGAGAATCCCTTTCATTCAAAACTACACACACGCCTGCAATCTAATACTACCCAGACACAAACTGAAAGATCGTTTGCCGCCGTGTAAAAGCCAGGATTACGGATTTGTGCTGAAAATAAGGGTTTTTACGAGGCATAATGTACCTTTTAGCTGATCAATTTCATCAAATGATAAATGAAATATATTCAGTTGGTCTTACTTGATTTGCTGCCATATCAATGTCTTACCCATTGCTTAGGATTTGCTCCAAAAGTGGGCGGGGATGTAGCTCAGTCGGTAGCGCGCTGGATTTGTATCCAGTTGGCCGCTGTCAGCGTGAGTTCGTCCCCACGTTCGGCGAGAGATTTATTTCTCAGAGTCAACTTTGTGTGCAGAGGCTCTCCTCGGTGTCCGAACACCCCCGTGTGTACACGCAAGCACAAGACCAAGTGCGCACGAAAAAGAACCTGTAATCCATGTCAGAGTTCGGTGGGTTATAGAAACACGAAAATACCCAGCATGCTTCCTCCGAAAGCGGCGTATGGCTGCCTAAATGGCGGGGTAACAAGAAGAGCAAACGCTCGATCGAGTCACTTTCGCAGTTCTGAATATTATATGAGGCATCAGATGGACAGGAAGAAATTGCTATTCACAACACAATACAGATGTAAATAATTTGATGTAAAGAATAATCCTATAAAGTTTGAATCAAATCCGATGAATAGTTTCAGAGATATGATATTTCAATTTTTTTCCTTCAAGACATACCTGTGACCTTGAAAAAGGTCAAAGGTCACCAAAGCAGACGTCAAAGTGTAGAGGTCACTGGGAGTCACGTTCACATAAAATTTGAGCCCGGTCACTTTTATAGTTTCCGAGAAAAGCCCAACGTTAAGTTGTGTGTTGCCGAACAGAAAAGGCTAGTTATCTCCCTTGTTTTTCTGATAACGTTCGTAAAAGGCTACAGATGTAAATACTTTGATGTAAAGAATAATCCTACAAAGTTTCAATCACATCCGATGAACTTTGTCAAAGATATAAAATGTCTAATTTTTCCTTTGACGCTGACCTGTGACCTTGAAAAAGGTCAAAGGTCAACGAAACCATCGTTAAAGTGTAGAGGTCATTGGAGGTCACGACTAAACAAAATATGAGCCGGATCGCTTTGATAGTTTCCGAGAAAAGTCCAACGTTAAGGTGGTGTCTACGGACGGCCGGCCGGACGGCCGGCCGGCCGGACGGCCGGCCGGCCGGCCGGACAGACTAACACTGACCGATTACATAGAGTCACTTTTTCTCAAGTGACTCAAAAAACGGTCATACAGGTAAAATTCCACTCGTGCAAAAAAAAAAACCACGAGTGTACGTGGGAGTTTCAGCCCACGAACGCAGAAGAAGAAGAAGCTCCAAAAGTAACAAGAAAACGCGTCTTTGCCGTGAAATCGAAAACTGCAAGCAACGTTCGTGCAACAGACTGGGATTTTAATTTCCTGCCAGACAACATCTGTGGTTTGAGGCGAGTTTTTTCCCATCTGGCGGTGGACCCAACACGTGCTGATTTTCTTTTTGCTTTGCTAAGACTTTCAGCTTTACAGATGTTTTCCTTCTTGTAGGTAAATCAACATCCGCCTAGGTTTGTACATGTTTCAACTTTTAGTTTTGAGTGGGATTTAAAAAAACCCACACATTTCATTGAAGGGGGGTTGGGTTGCGGGAATGTTGACTGTTACTTTATGACTTTTGTTATTTTTATTTTTAATGTTTTTACAATTACGTCAATTTGCGAGATCAATTAATTAGCAAAACATGCCCATTAAGTGCCGGAAGTAGCCAGGCCGGGCAAGTACTTGAGGACCGATTTTCTTGTCCCACGTAATCCCCTCGACAGATTAATTTGCGGTGGTGTGCGAGATGGTTTCCATTGGAAATCAGGTATTTTTGCATCTGTAAAAAAAAGGTGATAATGCAAAGGTCCATGTATTGCCTTGGGCAGAAAATGTAGTCTTCTTCCTATTCTTCTGCGTTCCTGATCTTGTTACTGTCTTCTTCACCTTGGGGTGAGAGGTTTGCGTGTCACGTGTGTGCTCTCGCGTGTGCGTACGTATGTTGGTGTGTGTGTGTGTGTGTGTGTGTGTGTGTGTGTGTGTGTGTGTGTGTGTGTGTTTGCGTGTGTGTGTGTGTGTATGCGTGTGTGTGTGTGTGTGTGATTGTGTGTGTGTGTGTGAGAGAGAGAGAGAGAGAGAGAGAGAGAGAGAGAGAGAGAGAGAGAGAGAGAGAGACTGAGAGAGAGAAAGAAAGAGAGAGAGAGAGCGAAAGAGAAACAGAGCGAAAGAGAAACAGAGCGAAAGAGAGAGAGAGAGAGAGAGAGAGAGAGAGAGAGAGAGAGAGAGAATGACAATGACAATGACAATTCTTTATTTAACGAGGGTAATAGATTAAGCGGTGGTCTGCTTTTTTACATCCAGCCCTCGCCCTAAAGAGGGACTAACTAAAAACAAACAAGTCGCGTAAGGCGAAAATACATTTAGTCAAGCTGTCGAACTCACAGAATGAAACTGAACACACTGCATTTTTTCACCAAGACCGTATGTATACTCGATTGTAGCATTGTCAGTCCACCGCTCGTGGCAAAGGCAGTGAAATTGACTAGCCAGAATAGCGCGGTAGTGGTTGCGCTGAGGAGGATAGCACGCTTTTCTGTATCTCTATTCTTTTTAACTTTCTGAGCTTGTTTTCAATCCAAACATATCATATCTTTATGTTTTTGGAATCAGGAACCCACATGAAATAAGAGGAACATATTTTAAATCAATTTCGGAAATTTGATTTTAATCATAATTTTCTTATTTGTAATTTTCAGAGCTTGTTTTTAATCCGAATATAACATATTTATATGTTTTTGGAATCAGAAAATGATGAACAATAAGATGAAATTGGTTTTGGATCGTTTTATAAAAAAATGTTAATTACAATTTTCAAATGTTTAATGACCAAACTCATTAACTAACTTTTAAGCCTCCATGCTGAAATGCAATACCAGAGTCCGGGCTTCGTAGAAGATTGATTGAGCAAATTTTAACCAAATTGGTTGAAAAATGAGAGCGTGACAATGCCGCCTCAACTTCCGCAAAAAGCCGGATATGACGTCATCAAAAACATTTATAAAAAAAAAGAAAAAAAGTGTGGGGATATCATACTGAGAAACTCTCATGTCAAGTTTCATGAAGATCGGTCCTGTAGTTTTCTCGGAACCGATCTATACACACACACACACATACACACATACACCACACCCTCATCTAGATTCCCCCTCTATGTTGAAACATTTAGTCATAACTTGACTAAAGGTAAAAAAAAAAAAAAAGAGAGAGAGACAGAGACAGAGAGACAGAGACAGAGACGTATAGAGAGCTAGTTGAATACTGCCCGTCCGCTTCCAAAAAAACCCATCTTTAAAGTAACGAGTCAGCAGGTAGTTTTCACATGTGGGTTGTTTCATTCTGTTCGGAAAGTGATACGTATTTGAGGTGGAATTGAGAGGATTGATTCTTCAAAAGTAAGTCATTGATTTCGAGTACGCAGCGTTGGTTTGCAATTACTCATTATTTAAAGCGATTCTGAAACGTCGTGATGGGTGCTGCCTTCATTCTTATTCACGGTATTGCCTGTCCAACAATCCGTCGAGACAGGTAAGATCGAGCTTTTGGTTTGCTCTAAAAACACGCGGGCGCTTTTAACAGAAGATGTTATGAAAAAAACGTTCACTTTGTTTAAATTCTTTAAATTTATCTGTTTATTAAGGACGTTTTTTTTTAATGGTATGTGGAAGAGTTGCGTCCCTTAAAGACACTGAGGCAAATATTGCCTCAGTTAAATTGTGTCGAACGGTTAGAAGCGTCACAGGGAAAAATGAGCCCCGATGTGAACCTTTTGCAGTGTCCGCTCGATATGTCGGCTCCCTTTTCTTTCAATACTATGCAGAGTTATGTTAATTCTAGTTATTGTAAAGCGCATTGAGCATATATATGATTATGCGCTATAGCAAATGTCCATTATTATCATTTACTAGCAGTCAGGCCCGGCTTCGCCCAGGTGTTTCTGCTCTCCCCTCTCTCAGAAACCTCTCGAATCTTATTCCAATGTGGATAAGAAAAATGACAGTGTGAGCTCATACATTTGGATGTATAGGCAAGGCAAGTTTCAACGTGTTCTTCGTGATTTGTTTACCCCTTCTCACACCCACTGTAGTTACCGTCTGATCAAAGCACGCATACCTCATGAGCCGAGCGCGTCATACCTTTTTGAACAGGGGAGAGAAATCTGTAAATTCTCGTGATCTTTCACTGAGGCGATCGTTTCGTAAACATTATTCGCGATGATCTGGAAGGCAGGGAGGGGGAGCAGGGGGCAGGGTTAGTGTGTGTGTGTGTGTGTGTGTGTGTGTGTGTGGGGGGGGGGGGGGGGCGGCGGGATGATAGCGGGCGGGGGGTAACCCTTGAGAATGACACGGTATACTGGTTTGATGAGAGTTACCTCCCTTCCGTGGGTGACAAAGCATGACTTACCTCCCTTGCACTATATAGACTGTATTGATAGATGGGGAGGGTAATTATCCGAGGAAGGAAACAATGTCTGGAGAAACTAAAACCCAGGTGCACATTTGTGGGTCCAGGGCAGTGTGCATGCAAAATATCTTGTGCTTATCTTTTGCCATCTCTGAGGTATGGCGACCACAGACAGACAGACACACACACACACACACAGACAGACAGACACTCTCTTTTATTTATATGTATAGATTAGATCAGCGCTCATTGACCCTGCCCGCACGACCGCTTTTGGCTGAAGTCTAAAACGTCTCCAAGTGTGTCGGTTATTTCTTACGAAGGGGAAAACTCTTCCCTTGCTGGCCATAACAGAAAACAATCGACAGAGGTAAACACACACACACACACACATAGACACGAACATACACGCAGACACACACACTGACACACACACACACACGCACACACACACACAAATACGCACACACACATGTGCACACACACACACACACACACACACACACACACGCACACGCACACAAAATACACGTACCGTTTGGCTCTGATTTGATAATGTACTACTCTGCAGAATGATATTGATGACGGGGAGGTAGATTTTCAAGTTGATGTGAGGTTTATACACAAACTGGCCTGCTTAGTACGCCTATTAGCCACATACGGCCGGGTTTCGTGTATCATTACGTGAGGCGAGGATGTATAGGCTATTCTGCCTTGAATATTTATGACCTTTTGACCGTTCTCAAGCAATGTTTCTATTGGCATACATCCGAAACTAGTGCGGTCCGAAGCAGTGATGACGTGCGGTAGTCTGCGTATTGATGCTAACGTATGCACGACGTTTTGCATCCGAAAAATGAAACAATCGCCTCCATTTCTTCCCGTCAACGGAGAATACGTGATATTTTCGACATCAACCCTATGGCAAAACCATCCAAAGATACAACAACAACAACAACAACAACTACAACAACTACAAAACCCACAAAAGCATACAACAAAACACCTGCAAACAAACAAACAAACAAACAAACAAGTTATCACAACGAAAGAAAAGCGCTTTTCTACCTTTTAACTCGTTTTGAATAAAAAAAATCATTTTACAAACCCGTTATTCAGGATATAGAATACAGACTTGTAATTCTTACTAAGAAACATCTTACCTACTTTTCATTTTAACGAATCGTTTACTACTAAAGTGCTTCGCACTGGTTGGTTGGTTGTATTTATAACGTCCCTTCAACCGAAAAAGGGAGAGTTGTAATTCGACCCCCGCTTCAACCATCCAGGGTGACAGGCAGAGAGGTTCAGGTGCCGCCTCCCAAGTCAACAAGTTTCACTTTGGAGAGCTGCCGAGTCTATATCTATATCTCCGGATACGCCGGTGAAGCTGGTCGAAGTAGTGCTGTGGCAGAGAGATTGAAACGTACCATGTGTGACATTTTTACTTTCATATCGCACGTGCGTGACATTGTCACTTCCATGTCGCACATGTGTTACATTGTTACTTGCATGTCGATAATGCGTGTCATTGTGGTGTTTTTTTCATGCCGCACATGTGTGACATTGTTTACGACATGTTGTTACTTTCATGTCGTACATAATTGACATTCTTTTTTCCATGTCGCACATGCGTCAGGGATGGCCAAATTGTCCGCCCGATCGCCAGGGGCGAGTAAAAAATCCGCCGGGCTAGTTGAAACCGCCTTGCAACTCGCCTGGGAGGCCAATGACAATTCTTGTCAAATGCAACACTTTTGGTAAATGTTCTATCGAGTTTCAAAGCCATATCAACACTCCAGATGCATAAACTGTGGGATGCACCGGGCTAGCGACATTTCTGGCGGGCTAGTAACTTTCTTGTAGTCACTTGCCCGGCTGGCGAGTTAAACATTTGAGATTTGTGTGCGTGATATTGTTACTTAATGTCGCACTTGCGTGACATTGTTTCTTTCATGTCGCACTTGCGTGACATTGTTTCTTTCATGTCGCACTTGCGTGACATTGTTTCTTTAATGTCGCACTTGCGTGACATTGTTTCTTTCATGTCGCACTTGCTTGACATTGCTTTTTTGGTTTAAACTGTTTTATTCAACGTTTGTGCATTATTTACAAAAAAACGCATATAGAGTAAACAACAACAAGCATAATGCTTATAGTGGTGTTTACAGTTTTCTAGAAAAATACATATAAATGGCGGCTATTGTACAGTTTAAATGAAAAGCAAGCAAACATGAAAAGAAAATTGAATGAAAATTGTACATCAAAACAAAAATCCGTTTGAGAATACATACATATAATATTGCTTCTTTCATGTCGCACTTGCGTGACATTGTTTCTTTCATGTCGCACTTTCATGACATTGTTTCTTTCATGTCGCACTTTCATGACATTGTTTCTTTCATGTCGCACTTTCATGACATTGCTTCTTTCGTGTCACACAAGCGGGGAAAAAATCTGAAGGTAGGAACAGAGATCTATGTGTCTTCATTTGTATGCAACAAAGGGTAAGTGAAAGCAAAGCTCCCCTCTGTTTCGCATGGATTTTCACTTGACGTAAAGACAATTTGCCTGGCTCGGGACCGAAGTGAGTGACTCGTAGGATCTCATACATACTGCATGCCCAAGTAATGCCAGCCAAACCGCCCTTTGCCGCTAGTTCCATCGCACGTCTTTACTGCACACTGGCGGGCAGAGGCAGCAGCTCAGAAAAAGGTAGGGCAGCCAACAGTTGATGACGTAAACAATACAGGGGTACCTGCGATGTAAGGCTCCTTCGTTTAGAGGACAGCTCCCAAGATAGGACACCTCCCAAGAAAGGACACATCCCATGAAAAGACATCTGAAAGAAAAGACACCTAAAAAAGGACAGCACAAAGAAAAGACACCACCCAGGAAAGGACACTCCCAAGAAATGACATCTCGAAGAAAGGACACCTCCCAAAAAAAGATACTCTTAAGAAAGAACACTCACAAGAAGGGACATCTCCTAGAAATTACACCTCCCAAGAAAGGACACATTCCACGAAAGGACACCTCCCAAGAAAAGACACCTTCCAAGTAAGGGCACATCGCCAGAAAGAACACCTCTTAAGAAAGAACACCTCACATGAAAGGACACCTCCCACGTGTGACAACTACATATGTGACGGGATCGGAGGGGACGGTAATAGTAAAGCGGTATCTGTAATGTGAGGCCCTTCCGATGAGAGACCACCTCCATAGAAGGGACGCCTTGTGCCCCTCTATAGATCATCTCTAGATAAAACAATACCTGTCATGAATACAAACCACGTGCAAAGTAATGCCACTTTTCTTCTTTGGTGTAATATGTGTCCTTTTGCTGCAGGTTCCAATGTATTGTCTCGCAAGATAAATGGAATACGCTGAGTTCTCAAGACTGGGTCTGTGTCAGGCAAGGTCATTCGCAGGCCTCAAGGCAGCGTGTGCACACAGTGCACGCTCAGAGAGTAAAGCACTTTTCACATGATCGCTTTTCCGACCACTTTCGGCAGAATTCTGGACTCTGTTTTTATTTTTAGGTTACATTTAGCTGACTGAGTGCGCGCTCTTTCATTGCTACGCCTTCCGGAAAGTCGTGGAGCCACTTAGAATATTAAGTCGCTTGAAAGTTGGCGGCTTGAAATCTGGACAGTGTTCAGCTGGTGTTTCGAGTTGCTTGGAAATGAAGAGAACTGTTCACATGGTCAGCTTCTGTTTGCTACTTCTGAGCTGATACGCGTCCGTTGAAAATCAGCCTTGTGAAGGGAACTTTACGACCAAGAAAGAATTGCAGCTGATGATGCTAATTGATGCAATGCGTCCTGTAGTGGGGTCGGCAGGCCGGCCTTGGGACAGCTGCCCCTCAATGTCAAAGAGGACACTGCTCGTAGTCTACAAACTCCCTAAGCATGAATTACCCCCTCCCCCCCAAAAAAAAAAAAAATTATCGAAAAAAGAACGGTTAGCTTTTGAAACTTGTTGACAAACGAAACATTTGGCATAACCTCGATTTATCGATCTTTGAAGTTGAAGAACAAGATACACGTGAACACAATTCGGATCAACGCATCAGACCTGTGGTTGTTGTTGTTGTTGTTGTTGTTGTTGTTGTTGTTGTTGTTGTTGTTGTTGTTGTCATCTGTTGTTGTTGTTGCTGTTGTAGTTGGTGGTGGTGGTTGTAGGTTGTTGTTATTGTTTTTAAACCGGTATACCGATATGTAAGCATGATAGTTTTCCATCAATGCTATGAAGACATACAAAATACCAAACTTCAGCAGTGTAGAAAAAAACAAACACACAGGCTTAGATGTCACACTCCTTGTCAAGATTGTATTGTTTACGTTGGTCGCTACAGAAATTAACGAAGAATACCGGTTCGTACCAGTGCGGGAATTGCTAACCGATAGTTTGTCTTCAAATGGGTTGAACCGTTTTTTCGGTATACCTCTGACTCTCTAGTGCATGTTGTAGCCTGCGTGCACATTCCTTGCAGTTTTGAGTAGAATTGTTTGAAAATGGACGTTTAGTTCGGCAGAAAGAATGTGACAGCGCACAAGCGCGAGACGCACCGAGATTAACTTCATTTTCACAGCCGCTGTCGTACTCAAGACTAAGACGCAGAAGGACGGGCCACTTGCTCCCCTCCCGGCCTTCCCCCATCCACTCCTACCGATTCTAACGCTGTTTACATCTCATTTGAAAGTCTACTTTGTCCACTTTCTCCGAAGCCGCTTTTTACATTTAGTCAAGTTTTGACTAAATGTTTTAACATAGAGGGGGAATCGAGACGAGGGTTGTGGTGTATGTGTGTGTGTGTGTGTGTGTGTGTGTGTGTGTCTGTGTGTGTGTGTGTGTAGAGCGATTCAGACTAAACGACTAGACCAATCTTTATGAAATTTAACATGAGAGTTTCTGGGAATGATATCCCCGGGTTTTTTTTTCATTTTTTCAATAAATACCGCTGATGACGTCATATCCGGCTTTTTGTAAAAGTTGAGGCGGCACTGTCACACCCTCATTTTTCAATCAAATTGATTGAAATTTTGGCAAAGCAATCTTCGACGAAGGCCGGACATTGGTATTGCATTTCAGCTTGATGGCTTAAAAACTAATTAATGACTTTGGTCATTAAAAATCGGAAACTTGTAATTAAAATTATTTTTTATTAAACGATTCAAAAACATTTTCATCTTATTTTTCGTCATTTTCTGATTCCAAAAACATATACATATGTTATATTTGGATTACAAACAAGCTCTAAAAATTAAAAATATAAAAATTATGATTAAAATTAATTTTCCGAAATCGATTTAAAAACAATTTCATCTTATTCCTTGTCGGTTCCTGATTCCAAAAACATATATATGGCCAGGAATCTGTCAGTGTGTCCAAAAAGTGTTACACAAACACCATTTTTTAGACTTGCTTTATCTTATTAATGTTGTTGTGGGTAAGAAAGGAGATGTGGTTTTTAGCAGAATAAAACTGTTTTTATTGGTATGGGCCACCTGGGGCAGTTAAAAACCCGTTATAAACCGTTATTTTCTAATTTTTCACCGATCTTTATGAAATGTTGTGGTTAGGTTGGTTGTCCCTAACTGAATTTCAACAAGAATAAAAAGTTGATTTTTGGCAGTTAAAAAACCGTTAAATCCCGTTTTTTCACCAATCTTTATGAAATTTTGTGAGTAGGTCCGTTGTCCATAACTGAGTTTCAATACGTACTTTTCAGAAAAAAAACAAGCTTTTGTCAGTTATAAACCGTTATTTTCTAATTTTTCACCGATCTTTATGAAATGTTGTGAATTTCAACAAGAATAAAAAGTAAAATTTTGGCAGTTAAAAAAACGTTAAATCCCGTTTTTTCAGGAATCTGTCAGTGTGTCCAAAAAGTGTTACACAAACACCATTTTTTAGACTTGCTTTATCTTATTAATGTTGTTGTGGGTAAGAAAGGAGATGTGGTTTTTAGCAGAATAAAACTGTTTTTATTGGTATGGGCCACCTGGGGGGGGGGGGGGGGGGGGGGGGTCAGTATAGTGTCTTGAGCACTTAAGGGGAGGTTCTAGCATGGGTGAAAGCGATTTTTCCAAAAAAATGTGATTTTGGGGTTCTTGCAATAATGGGTAGATAAAACATTGTATAGTATTGTGGTGGAAGAAATTTCACCAAATCATTAAACTGTTAAAATGACAGTTTAACCGCAAAAAAACACTCTGCTCCTTGTTTCTTGGTCCCTAACCGTCGAATTTACACCAAAATTGGCACAGTGATCCATTGTCCCTAACTGATCTCCAATACAAACTTTTCAAAAAGAAAATGTTAATTATTGGCAGTTAAAAAAACCTTTATAAACCGTTATTTTCTAATTTTTCACCGATCTTTATGAAATGTTGTGGTTAGGTTGGTTGTCCCTAACTGAATTTCAACAAGAATAAAAAGTTGATTTTTGGCAGTTAAAAAACCGTTAAATCCCGTTTTTTCACCAATCTTTATGAAATTTTGTGAGTAGGTCCGTTGTCCATAACTGAGTTTCAATACGTACTTTTCAGAAGAAAACCAAGCTTTTGTCAGTTATAAACCGTTATATTCTAATTTTTCACCGATCTTTATGAAATGTTGTGAATTTCAACAAGAATAAAAACTAAAATTTTGGCAGTTAAAAAAACGTTAAATCCCGTAAGATCTACTTTATTCATAGGTTTGTGTGTGTTCGTTTGTAAGAGCAGTGAGTGATAATAGCATGACGTTAGGCTTTTTGAGCTAGCATCGTGGCTTTCGCGCTTAGGACGAGGATGTTAATGACAAAACCAGGAAATCCCAACAAAGTGTCTGTACATCAGTCATTCCTGTCCTTTTTCTAAGTTACACACACACACACACACACACACACACACACACACACACACACACACACACACACACACACACACACACACACACACACACACGCACGCACGCACACACACACTGAAAAAAACATATGCAAGCATCAACATTTCAACGAGACAAACCCAATGCTGGTGTGTCGAAGGAGACAGCCACAGCGGGCTTGTTCGAATCAAAGTATCACACCATATCTTCAGCGTATTACCAATACCTGTCCCAATATAGACCAGTTGGTCTAATAGGACGTTAAACCCTAATAGTCAGTCAGTCTCTCTCTCTCTCTCTCTCTCTCTCTCTCTCTCTATTCCTGTCACCGCCCTCAATCTGTGCCTTGTACAATGATCTGGTAATTTTATTTAAGTTTATTTTATTTAATTAATTTTATTTAAGTTTTTACCTTGTGTTGTGTGTTGAAAAATAGATACATACTCCAGAATTGACAAAAAGTTGTTTTGTACATTTTACGTGTTCTTTGTAAAATATTGCCCCAGCCCCTCCACCTGTGAAGAAAGGACACCTGTCTAATAGGGACACCATTACCATACCCCAAGGGTGTCCTTTAGAGACAGGTTTTACTGTACTGCCGAACAACACTTTTCTTCCAAGTTCCATTGTAACGAAACACTTGCCTGGAATTGTATACACTTAAATACCTGCCCACAGATAAAATGGAGCCACAACCCCAAACCAAATATAATATCCCATCTAAAAAAAAAGTCACATCCCCAAACGCAAGATAATTAACCCTAACTGCCGGATGCAAATTGAAACACATTTTTTTCATTAGTTTTAATTATATTTTGCCTGAGTGAAATGGACTGGGTGGTCGAGTGGTAACGCACTTGCGCTCGGAAGCGAGAGGTTGCGAGTTCGAACCTGGGTCAGGGCGTTAGCAATTTTCTCCCCCCTTTCCTAACCTAGGTGGTGGGTTCAAGTGCTAGTCTTTCGGATGAGACGAAAAACCGAGGTCCCTTCGTGTACACTACATTGGGGTGTGCACGTTAAAGATCCCATGATTGACAAAAGGGTCTTTCCTGGCAAAATTGTATAGGCATAGAAAAAAAATGTCCACCAAATACCCGTTTGACTTGGAATAATAGGCCGCGAAAAGTAAATATTCGCCGTAATGGCTTGAGGTTTACTGGCCGATGTGAATGCGTTATATATTGTGTGTAAAAAATGTCTGTTTGTCTGTAAAAAAATTCAATTTCAAACGGCAGAAATTAATATGTAAAGCGGGGAGAGCAACGCAACCGTTAATTGTGGTTCGCGCTATATAAGCTCTCATGATAATAATAATAATAATAATAATAATAACAAGTCGCGTAAGGCGAAAATATAACATTTAGTCAAGTAGCTGTCGAACTTACAGAATGAAACTGAACGCAATGCAATTTTTCAGCAAGACCGTATACTCGTAGCATCGTCAGTCCAAGAAGAGCGGTTTAGTAGTTGCGCTGAGAAAGATAGCACGCTTTTCTATACCTCTTTTCGTTTTAACTTTCTGAGCGTGTTTTAATCGAAACATATCATATCTATATGTTTTTGGAATCAGGAACCGACAAGGAATAAGATGAAAGTGTTTTTAAATTGATTTCGAAAATTTAATTTTGATAATAATTTTTATATTTTTAATTTTCAGAGCTTGTTTTTAATCCAAATATAACATATTTATATGTTTTTGGAATCAGAAAATGATGGAGAATAAGATAAACGTAAATTTGGATCGTTTTATAATTTTTTTTTTTTTTTACAATTTTCAGATTTTTAATGACCAAAGTCATGAATTAATTTGTAAGCCACCACGCTGAAATGCAATACCGAAGTCCGGGCTTCGTCGAAGACTACTTGACCAAAATTTCAACCAATTTGGTTGAAAAATGAGAGCGTGACAGTGCCGCCTCAACTTTCACGAAAAGCCGGATATGACGTCATCAAAGACATTTATCGAAAAAACGAAAAACAAAATCGGGGATATCAATCCAAGGAACTCTCATGTAAAATGTCATAAAGATCGGTCCAGTAGTTTGGTCTGAATCGCTCTACACGCACGCACGCACGCACACACACACACACACACACACACACACACACACACACACATACACCACGACCCTCTTTTCGATTCCCCCTCTATGTTAAAACATTTAGTCAAAACTTGACTAAATGTAAAAATTAGATAGCATGACTAACCTACCTCCCTAAGAATATTTGCAATTGCCAATGAGCTTTGATCATATAAACTAAGAATGTCACAGGCCTATGGGTAACCAAGCACCACCACCACCTACACAAAACCACCACCCCCCCAAAAAAAAATTCAACAACATTCGATTTTCGACTGAATCATTCAGGTACGAATATTTTTTCCTTTCAAACATTGTTTTTATCATGTTTCGTAAGAAATCACTCGATTTATAGCAGTTTCATTCTCAAAAGTGATGTACGTTACTATTTGGATGACGACCATGCACACTTTACCCGTGGGGCTGGGCTCGTCCATCTCGCACGTAGGTGTGAAAGTCCTACTGTCATTGATAGATCATATGCAAATGACCAAGGGAGACTAGTTAGGTCACGCTTGTCACAACATCTCGGCAAAACGAGAACGTTTTATTTTGGTTATAAGTAATTTTTCTTTACACAAAATCAACAAATCGTGTCGATTTTCACGAATCACAGACAAAGCATGCATTGCAAGCAATTTTTTTAATATTATTTTAGACTTAGTAGACTGTGTGAACCTCGAAATCGATCTTTGGCGGCCATCTTACATTTACCGCGGACTGTACGACCGTTTGACTGACCGATACCGAATTTACACAAGGATAATAACGTACATCTCGCATCACTTTTCCAAGCGAAATGAACGAAGTTGGCAGCTCCGTCGAGCTCATTTTTGGTCTCATTAAACACTGCATTCATTTCCTGTCTGGTTTGTATGAAGGATTTACCGGTCGCGCACGTGTTCGGAGTACAGTTCTTACAAAACTGAAAGCACCCAAAATCGCGTAACGCTTTTTTCTCCAGAATGACTTGGTAAGGTTGGAATCACAAGTCCGTTATTCATTGCTTACGGCATAAATTTGCCACCATGTTATACCAAAACGTTCGTCCATTCATCCTCTTTCATCCAACACAAAAATGTTCTTTGCAAAAAAAGTTTATTAGAAGCAGGAGCCTGCCAAATAATTCAAGCGGGCTCTTTCCTTCTTTCGACACCATGACAGATTCTTGGCCATATATGAGATGTTTGGATTAAAAACACGCTCAGAAAGTTCAAACGAAGAGAGGTACAGAAAAGCGTGCTATATGCAGCACAGCGAAACCACTTCCGCGCTAAACAGGGTCGTTAATTTCACCGCCCTTTGTACGAGCGGCGGACTACGGTCATTGGGAAAAAATGCAGTGCGTTCAGTTTCATTCTGTGAGTTCCACAGCTTGACTAAATGTAGTAATTTCGCCTTACGCGACTTGTTTTTTTCTTTCTTTCTTTTTTTTGACCTCAGTTGCATGCAGGATGCTTCAACCCATATTATTTGCCCGATTGTTTTTTTTAATTTGTTTTTTAAGGCGGGGAGCATCCTTCTTCCTTGGTCTTTTTCTGTATAACATAATCAACTTTATATTATACAAAACATAAACTTCTGTCTAATGTTTAACTCTAATTTCAATAAAATACGTAAGTCTAACTTCTTCCCATACTTAAATTTTCCTATGGTCATTTTTGTTATCAAAATACAATAATTTATACAGTAAATTTGATAGTTTTTTAAATTTTCATTCCAAAAACCAAATAATATATCTGTTTCATTCAAGGTTATATTATAATAAATTTGCTTATAAATAAAGTCTTTACATAGTTAATAATAATAATGCAAACTTTTATAGCGCTATTCTAGAAAAATGTCTACTCTTAGCGCTTTACAATACATACATCGACAAGCATACTATACACGCACAGGCAAAGAAACCGACCAAACATAACCAACAAACTATACATGCACAGGCAAAGAAAGCGACCAAACATACAATACACGCACAGGCAAGATAACGACCAAACATAAACAAACATACTATGACCAAACATAACCAACATACTATACGCGCGCAGGCAAAGAGAACAATCAGCACATGTAATAATTACTGACAACTAATAATGCAGGCATACAATGACAGTCCAATACACAGCCTAAGCACAAGAACCACAGTAGGCTTCTATATGAAAACGTGTCAACGGTACTATTTACACACACACAAACAGTGCTGACACAAAGCGCAGAAAATATATATACACGTTATTTTAGGCGCTAGGTAGGGGGTGAGGTGGGGCGGGATGGGGTGGGTGGGGAGATGCTGGAGGGGAAATCACTTGCGCTGAAAGAGGTGTGTTTTGAGATTTGTCTTGAATGTAGTGAGAGAATCTGTGTGTCTGAGAGGCAGTGGTAATCTATTCCAGGTCACAGGGGCTTGATAGGCGAAGGACCTCTCGCCACATGTCTTTGTTTGCACTGTGGGGAGTCGGAAGAGTCGAGTGTCGGCGGCGGAGCGAAGCTGACGAGAGGGGGTGTAGAGATTGAGGAGTTCTGACAAGTATTCTGGGGCAGAACCAGAAACGACGGCAAAAGAAAGAGAGGAGAGTTTGTATTCGATCCTTTTAGTGATTGGCAGCCAGTGTAGAGAGTGAAGAAGGGGTGTGGCGTGTTCATACTTGGAAGATTTGAAGACCAGGCGGGCAGCGTTATTTTGGATCCTTTGAAGTCTATCTAAAAGGTACTTAGGGAGACCGGCCAGAAGAGAATTGCAATAATCTATCTTTGAGAGGACTAAAGAACACACTAACGTTTTGGTTGCATCAGCGGTGAGGTAGTGACGGACTGAACTAATCTTGCGCAGCTCTAGATAGGCGGACTTGCAGATGTTAGAGATGTGTTTTTGGAAAGAAAGAGTTGGATCGAGAGTGACGCCAAGGCTGCGGACAGACGGAGAGAAAGAGATAGGTAGTTCGTTGACAGTGAGAGAGGCAGGAAGAGAAGGGTGATTGAGAAATTTCTTGGGACAGGCCAGCATAACTTCGGTTTTATCACTATTTAACTGGAGTTTGTTTAAAGACATCCAATCACTGAGGTCCGCAATGCAATCCTGTGTCCGAGATACCAGATCGTCAACTTCAGCAAGGGGGGCAGACTGATGAAGCTGTGTATCATCAGCGAAACTCTCGTGCGACAACGCATGGCGACTGATAACATCGGACACAGGGGAGGCATATAGAACGAAAAGTATGGGGCCAAGCACGGACCCTTGCGGGACACCGTATTGGAGAGCTGAAGGTTGAGATTTGATGCAAACATAGTTTCCAAACGTTCCTCACCTCTTGACAATGAAAAAAGAAGTGCTCAAGTGTATCCAGTTCATTACAAACTTCACAATTATTAGTTTGACATAAACCCATCTTGTTTAGTAAAATATTCGTTGGGTAAATTCTGTGTAAAATTTTCCAATGAAGCAGACGCAGTCGTTCTTCTTTTGTACAATTAACAGCTAACAGCCAGTGTCTTGATTCCAGAACAACATTATGCTTTCTTTGCCAAAAAGAACAGGCGCTCGGAGTTTGTACCTCGAAATTAACCAAAACAATTCTTATTTCCCTTGGTGTAATATTACCAATACGAGTCAAACCCTGCAACAGAACATATCGGTATGACAATGCGTTAATCAGTTTTGTTTTAAGTGCTGTACATAACGCATTATACTCAAATTGTCTGGCTGGTTTATAACCAACCTTTTTACATAATTCTTCAAATGAAATCATGTTACCGATTTCATTCATGACATCCTTTACGTGATAAATATGACATTTAATAAAATCTTTGAAAAAGAGGCATTTATGTTTATATTGTATATTCATGTTATTCCATATACATTGATTCATCAATGGAACAGGTGTGGCATCATACTTTTCATACAAAATGTGTTTGTTGTCTAGCCAGGTTAACAATACTTGTCTCCAAAAGACCGATCTGCAGTTAACAACGCCAACCAGCTTCTTGGAGGATGCATTAGAGTCAAAACAGGACAAACCATTACCCAAACTTGAAAAAACATATCTAGGAGTGACAGACCAGTAATTGTCTGTAGAGTTCTGCAGACCAATAGCCCACGACATCATAAATGAGTTGTGCATATCCACAACATTGATCATATTTAATCCACCATTATCTTTTAATTTACACATAATTGTTCGTTTTACTTTTTCAAACGCCCGTGTATTTGAATATTTTTTCTTCCAAATAAACCTGAACAAAATGGAATTAATTTGATGTAAAACATGATAAGGCACTGCTAGAGACTGGAAAATATAAACGAACTGAGATATAAGAAAGGTTTTAACAATGCAAATTTTACCTTGTGTACTTAAGTTTCTTTTGGACCAATTAAAAATTATTTGTTGCATACGTTGAATTTTCTTAGACCAGTTGTCTTCAATTGATGACGCAGGTATATTGTTTGAAAAAACAATTCCAACGATTTTTACTTTCCGTTTCCATTTAAGACCAAAATATTGGTCAGTACAGTATTTGTTTGACCCAATCCACATGGCTTCAGTTTTATTTACATTCACTTCTAAATTGGAAACAGCTTTAAACATGTTTAAAATATGTAAAGCTCTTTCCAAATCTCTTTGATCATGTAAAAAAAGGGTGACATCATCGGCATATAAGAGCAGTTTTAGGACCCTCATTGGAGATACCTCAAAATGTGACATGGGTAGCCGGATACCCTCAACATCTGCATCTGAACGAATCTTAATTTCTAACAATTCAAGGGCTATAATAAATGCCATCGGCGAGAATGGACATCCTTGACGGATGCCTGATTCCACAGGGAAATGCTCAGATATCCACCCTGTATAATTAATACAACTTTGACTGTTATTCATGATAACCGAAGCCCATTTCTTAAAATTGTCTCCAAAACCAAACTTATCAAAAGCAAACAAAATAAAGTCTTTGGATATGCTATCAAAAGCGCGTCGAAAATCAACTGCCAATAAAACTCCAGGTTTATCCATTGTATTCATAATATCTATGGTGTCATCAATAAGTCTAATCATTGTGCTAATTTTCCTACCTTTCATAAAACCAACCTGATTTTCATGAATAATATCACCAATTACAGTTGAAAGTCTCCTTGCCAGACATTTTGCGAGGATCTTGTAATCTGTGTTAGTCAGAGATATGGGTCTCCAACTCCCGAGATCATCTCTGGGTAATTCTTTCCCTTTATGGATTAATGTTAAGACAGCTTGTTTTTAAGTGGTCGATAACTCGCCATTAGCAAAGGATAATATAAAGGAGGCATGAACTACATCCCTAATCTTCAGCCAAAATACTTTATAAAAACAGGTAGTGAGGCCATCTAGACCTGGGGCTGAATCGTTATTTAATAGTTTTAAAGCAACTGTTAATTCCTCTTTGGTAATATCAGAATCTAGATTGCCTTTTTGGTCATTGGAGAGAAACGGTATATTCAAATCTTGTACAAATTCCTGTGCGTTTATTTCGTTAAATTCAGATTGTTTTTCATATGCATCTTTAAAAAAACGTACCTGTTCTTTCATAATTTCTTGCTGTGTAATTACTACCCTGCCATCTTTTGTTTGCAACCGGTCCATAATTTTCATATTGGCTTTACTTTTTTACAAGTTCAAAAAATATTTGGTGTTCTTCTCCCCTTCTTCTATAAACTGGACACGGGAACGAACTTGGGCACTTTTGGCTTTTTCCAGTGACAGTACCTCAAGCTCTGATTTAATATTTTCTCTCTTTATCAAAAGTGTCTCATCCTGTGGTTTATTGGCTAATAGTGTATCAGATTCATCTAATTCCCTCTGAAGAGAAACACAATAATTAGTTTGTTTTCGTTTCCTTCCTGCTGCATAGGCTGTACACAAATCACGCATTCGTACTTTCAATAATTCC
Organism: Littorina saxatilis; assembly: GCF_037325665.1. Taxonomy (NCBI): domain Eukaryota; kingdom Metazoa; phylum Mollusca; class Gastropoda; order Littorinimorpha; family Littorinidae; genus Littorina; species Littorina saxatilis. The sequence continues at coordinate 78,884,595 of NC_090256.1, read as the reverse complement.
CATTTTAAGTGAGCATTCGTATCCATATTTTCTAATAAAAAGGTATCAATCAAATCATTCATCAAATCAACAAAAAATTGATCACTCAATAATTGGTTATTGAATTTCCAATAAGAGGGACCACGTTTGATATTTACAAACTGAATTTTGAGTTCAAGCAAACGATGATCTGTGTGTGGTACTGACAAAATTTTACAAAAAAGGGTTTTATCAAATGAATGATCAGAAACGAAAATATAATCGAGACGACGGGCTATAAAGGGATTCTTCCTACTCCAGGAAAACTCCCTTTCATCTGTGTGAAACAGGCGCCATACATCATTTAAGACATTATTATTTAAGAATTGCTGGAAATTTACCACATCAACCGTTTTATGCTTTTCTCCACTTACAATATCTAAATCGTTATTCAAAACACAATTAAAATCACCACAGATTATTTTCTCACCATCTAAATTTTCTAAATACTCATTTACTTGTTTCCACAATTGACTTTTTTCCAAAGAATTATTAGGAAAATAAACGTTCACCACGTAAAAACAATTGTTATCCGAAATAATTTTCACACATAATATTCTTTCTGTTTTAAACATTATTTCCACATCACAGCTGTAACTTTTTCATTAGGATCATTTGTCCCATTCTTTGACATGTTTGTGATGAGTGATACACTTTTCCACCCCATTCTCTCTCCCACTGGTCTTTTACATCGTCAGTAATGTACGATTCTTGCAAACATATTAAATCATACTTTCTTTTTTTAAATAAATCAAATAATGATCTTCCTTTTCTTTTGTTGCGCATTCCTCTCACATATTGAAACGCCATTCATTACACACGTTTATCATAATGTCGCAAAAACCATCTCGTTGTCCTTTAACATAGCCAAGTCGCGAGGCACGTGAAAGTACACGTAAACACGGGGACGCGGTCACGGGTTACGGGTCAGCATAGGGAACTGTCCGCACCCTGTGAGTTGCTGAGTTCGTTTTCAGGCCTGATGCACGTGTCATTGTTTGCATCGCTTGTGTTGTCGGATGTGCGTGACACTGACAGCCTCGCTTGTTTCATGTTCTGCGTTGTCGGGCTCATGTTTTGTTGCGGAGATCCGGAGCGTGATCGTTGTCGCTTCGCTGAGCTGCCGTCTCTTTTACTAAATCCGTGCAGGGTGCGCTGCCCAGAGATATGTTTAGGCTTCGTCGTCCTAGAGCGACCTCTGTCTCTGCTGGGAGAGGAACTGGGACTTCGTTGTCTCTGTCTCTCTGGCGCCTTGGGCTGTGTGCTAGTGTTGGATGGGGGAGGGGGAGGGAGAGGAGGAGGGGGAGGGGGCATGTTGTTGACAGGGGTCATGTCACAGTCAGGGTCACCTGCTTTGTGGTTGTCTTTTAGACACTGCTTGCATTTAGCGGGGTTGGGGCACTGTGCTGTCGAGTGAGACTTTTCAAAGCAGCGCCCACATTCTGCGTGCAGTTGCCTGACTCTCTTTGCCTGTTCTCTATGGTAGAGGGTAGCTTTAAAGGGGCCTATGCTAACTGTACGGGGGAGGGGTTCGGGGGGAGTGGTAATGTAGAGAAACCGCCTGCCTGTTTTCCATCTGGTGAGTTTGCCGTTGCTGTCTCCAGGGCCGGACCCAGGGGGGGGTTCCAGGGGTTCCGGAACCCCACCCCTGGAAAAAGCATGTACCTTGCTTTGAGTGGGTTTTTTTTATACTAGTTTTAGCACCAAAACAATGCTGCTCTTAACCCTCAAAACAAGGCCCAGAATGCACCAGATTGCACAGATTTTAACCGTTTTTCAAAAATTTTCCGGGGGAGCATGCCCCCGGACCCCCCTAGTTCGCGCGCCTGCAAAGCAGGCGCGCGCTTGTGGCTTCGCCACTTTGCTGATTTGCCCCCCCAAAAAAGGAGGAACCCCCCCTTACAACTCATTTGGTCCGGCCCTGGTCTCTATCCCTTTCTAGAATAACCTTGGAGCGAAGTTCAACTCCCAGAGAATGCACAGCTTTGGAGATTTCCAGATCAGAAAAAGAAAGTGGAATGTTACTCACAGTGACTTTAGTCGAAGGGCTCTCATCCTGCCAACCATCCGCTGCTAGCACAATGAAGGGATTTTTGTCAGTGACAGAGACTTGTACCCCCCGCACAACAAAACCACCGATAAGTAAGGTGTGTCTACTTTCTTTGGTAGCAGGGTACACACGCCATAGGCCACCGATGCGTTGGGCACCCTCTATAGAGTTATGACCGCTGGCTCTTTCTGCAGCCGCACACAGTTCAGCTGTCGAAAACTCCTTAGTTTCAATGCCTTACGCGACTTGTTCTTTATAATTTAAAAAGAGGCCAGCCAAGAAAAGGAGAGAGTTGAGATTCTGGGGTTGCAGCGCAAAATGTGCTCAGTTAAAACAAAACAAAACTTGACTAAATGCAAAAACACACACACACACACACACACACACACACACACACACACACACACACACAAAACCAAGACAATAAAAATAAAAACCACACACACACACACACACACACACACACACTGTGCCAGACATACACACACCGCACACACACACACACGCACGCACGCACGCACGTACACACACACACACACACAAACACACAGACTTAGACAGAAAGACAGACTGACAGACAGACAGACACACACACATACACATTCCCACACACACACACACACACACACACACACACACACACACACACACACACACACACACACACACACAAAACAACTATTTCAACTGTGCGGGTCTGCAGTGATAACAATGTAGAATGCTTAGATAACTTTATTGTAAGAAACATTGAAGGAAGTCTATCTTTCCTGTCAACAATGATGCCAGTGTAGGAAATAAGGTAAGAAAATAACACGATTTACATTGCAGGAATGACAACGACGAATGCATTGCACAGACATCAGATGAGTGACATGCATTTCTATTTTCAAGAACACTCGTGTATTCTTTTTGATCTTGTAACCCGCACTCCACCAGACTGTCTGAAAAGAAAGTGTTATGATGGATGGTATATC
>NC_090256.1:78811553-78876553 GCF_037325665.1 Littorina saxatilis | reverse complement strand
TTATGTCAAATGTATCTTTACGTCATTTTCCATCCGTCTGGAGTCGGTTCTAAATCTGTCGCTCTCTGTTCAACGAGAAAAAGCGAAGAAACCGAAACGTATGTTCAACATGATTTATCTTGTGAGATTGTTGTGCGTCAAAGGCATTTGACCTGTGAATATTCATCACATCAGGTGTGTTACTCTGATTGGCTGACTCAGGTCACGAAAAATCTTTGACTGACAGGCATAATCAGGTAGAAGCGCTTGCGGCTGTTCTGTCTAATTCGCGGGGTCGCTTCGAAATTTATTTTGGTCGAATTAAACGGTAATAAAACCGTTATTTCTAATATGCTGACTGTTAGCAAATGATAACAGACATATGTCTCACAAACGATATCAAGGCTCATGCTTGATATCTTTTTTCTCGACATGTCTTGTTATCATTTGCTAACAGTCAGCATTATTAGAAATAACTCATAATATTGTTATAGAGTTGTTCTGAGTAGTCTCGAAACGGCTGCATTTACTACGTTCACGTAGTGATATAAATAAAAAAAAACGCTCGCGCTGGACCCGAGTACTTTTCAGACTGGCTCGCTCAATAAATATAAATGTTTGGAATGTCTGTGGTGTGAATGTTGGTTTCTGACCAGAAATGCAGATCTAACTCTGGCCGATTCATAGACTCAACCTACAAACTGCGACCTCATCTGCGATCAGATGGCCAAGCAATGCGTGAAATCTTTTATTCTAAAGCCTTATGGCTCGTTTCGACAAGCATTAAACAGATGAAATTAACCACATGCAGTTTATTCTTCAGAAAAATGCACACAAAAAATGGGTTGGATTCGGTGATTTGTACATAAACGTCTTCCTCGCGATCGATTCGCTTATTATTTTGTCTTATGAAGCCGTCATCAACACGAACACAATGATTGCAGAAGCAAACGCTGTACCTACACGACCGAGACACAAGACTGATTATTTCACAGCTGCAATGAGAATAGAGAACAAAGACGTTTTGGGTAAGCTTACTCACGTCAGGTCTTCACTGACAAGCTAGGAACAGACGGAAAATTCCGAACAAAAGTAAATGACGTCAAAGTCTCTTTCGCTTTGCGTGTAACTTTGTCATGACGTATTTTTGTGTGACGCGTTCGGCTGTTCTATCAGGTCAATGGCTGCGTGTTGCCCCGCCGGTGTGAACTCCTCCTACGGCCAAGTCGTTTTTGTGGTTTATTTCGCATTTAGGTCCCAGGTAACATTATGAAGTTTTAATACGATCAATCGGACCTATTATCAAGTTAGTGTATCAACTTTTGAACGAACTGCGCCCAGTAGTTTCCCAGCAATAAGCTGTTAAGTGGAGAAAGACAGACAGACACACAATTAAAGTCTGCTGAGCCCTAGTACTAGCGTACTCGGGGATAAATATTGCTATTTCATATGTTACGTGAATTTCCATTGGTCAATTGGGCAAAACTGAGCTCAGTGCAAAAGTGATTCGACGACATTTTCGTCGATATCAGTTTTGATATCGACGACCTCTTTATTGCTTCCCCACTTTAAAAACAAAAACACCTACATTTAAAAACAAACAAATATATATGAAAATGTAATGATCCCAGAATTTAGTTGAGCAAGTGACTAAAGACTTTTTGAAAGAAAAGACATTTTGAAATACTGAAAATACAAGAAAAGGGTAAACAAAAAGAAATAATAATCAGAGGGAGGGATATGGAACAGCCAAAACTGAGACAAATACTTTTGTAATTTCTTTACAGTAAATACAAAATGTCCAGAGAATTAGCAATATATCTAACATTGACTGACTGTGTGATGATATCTTCTGTTATTGGTCTGTTTCGGCAGTAATATCAAAATCTCGACCATCACTGTCTCAACAGACCATAGCAGAAGATATCATCACACAGTCCGTCAATATTGGGTAGTAAATAAACAGTAAAATAAGTAAATAAATAAATGAATGAATGTATGCTTTGCTTTTTCAATGCTCACGGAAGCAACGGATGTAACGCATATTTAGTATGCAAAATTTAAAAAACCGGACAATGAATAGCGTGATTTATGTGAGTCAATGTTTATTTTCATTAAAACCTGAATTTATCACACTAATTTTATAATGACTCAGATTCACACAAATATCGTCGAGTATCAAACGAAACAAGTTTCCCTCTGAAATCGAATGACCAAATGACCATGACATTAATTTGGTCGAGATGGGAGTTGGTAATGTGCCCAGATAATTAAGGGATAATTGTTATCATTGAGCGTCAGGTAGTTGATATCTGCCTGAACATTTGTATAACATTTTTGCTATCAGCTTGAAGGACCTGACTGTGTCACGAAGGATGCACGCATTGATGAGTAGTGAAACCAATGTTGAGGATACGCTTGCACTTATGCATATATACAAAACAAGAATCCATATATATGACCCTCCACCATGAAATGAGTCGGATGTCACCTGGCGCGGTTCTGCGCTAGGCCTAATATACGTCCAGGGGATGTCAGGTATCAGTGTGAGGGACATCGTTAGCTACAGGCTTATAATTCGAAATGTTTTCGCTCTTTTCTAAAACGGGTTTCACCACTGGATAGAGCATTAAAAGCTCTCTAAGAAAATGTAAAACTATAAAAATCATGCAATGGTGACATGCGACTCATTCCGTGCTGGAGGCTCACATATAAAGCGCAGACAAAGGTTGAACAAAGACAACAAGAATATGTTTTTTTTTGGGGGGTCCCAAATGTTTGGTAAATTGAAAACTTCCTCAGGGTCGCGTGATTATCCTACTCAGAGACACTAATTGATTGGCAACAGAATCAAACGTGTAGATTATACAAGATCAAATACAGAAATGTTTGGTTTAAACACATGGACATAACCCCTTAAATCTTCCTTATATATTACTCACACTGATTTCTTTGCCAAAGAGTATCAAAGATTATACAATAACAGACTAAAGTATTTGTGTTTACACACAGACTCTTAATCTCACATAGCTATAATTTTTTGAAGGCTGATGAGGACAACAAACGTAAATACTACTAAGGGCGTGACCATCATCCTTCATTAGCGTTCACATAGTGGAAACAATACGAACACAGTGGATAGTGAGCTTCTTGTGATCTCCCCTCGCCCCACCCCCCACCCCCTCTTCCCCACTCACGTCTGGAGAGTTCACAAACACAGACAACCCGATATAAATGAGAAGAAAAACAATCAGCCATAAATTATTGTTGATTCCAGCTACAAAAATATCTACATACAACAAACATCCTTAACCCCAAAACAGTGCCTGACAATGGCAGTTCCATCCCGGAGGATAAAACACAAATAAAGAAATCGAAATTATCAAAAGTTCAAGTTTTCTAGCTCCCAATAAAAACATACACTTGACGACGACATCCTGGACAAGTCTGTTTTGAGCTTTACAAATCTTTATTCAGCCAATGCACAGCTGGAAGCCGAGATGGAAGCCGCGCAGAGCAGTTTTCTTGCCCAGTGCATGGATGTGGAAAAATGCATGGAGAGGAAACTCTAGCAATGAAGCGTTAACATTCGTAACGTTTTGAGATGATAGATGATGTTCTCTTTAAATGTTTTGTTTATCAACCAATTCGCATTCATTTTTCTCATCCAATCATACTCGGTTTGGCGAAATTGAAGAGTTTTTTGTTGGTGCAGTGACCTATAATGATTCGCTTTTTAGACCGCAAAAAGGGATATATCGTCTGGGGGCAGACCAGTCACCCGCACTTCCTATTCGACCTGATTGTCTGCTAAAATGGTTTGACAATATCAGCGTTTCTGCTAGCGTAACGGCAAGTTAACGTAAGGAAATTCAAAACAGCAGGCCTCCGCGATCAGATTGAACTGTATATAGCTGACACGTTTGCACTGATATAGAAACAAGCACGAACGATGGCTTTTTCGGACAGACCTCTGATCCACACGCATGTTATTAACCCTTTCAAGAAAGTTTACTCTTAATTCTAGATATCTGAAACAGCACGCAGGTACGCTAGCCACCGTACCCCCCCCCCCCTCCTCCATAAAAAAACACCAAAAAAACCAGAACAACAACACAACACCAACACGTACACAACAAAAACAAACCAAAAACAACAACAAATCAACTGCTTCACATCTTTACTGTGTAACGTGGTGTCGCATTTTTTGTCCACATAGTTCAATGATTATGAAAGCATTATTGGGTTATTTTGCGGTGAATTTCACATTGGTCTCAAAGTAGAAGCAGAGGACATTAAGCAGATGTGAAACAGTGTTTCGTCAAACGCTCTTATTGGAATAACACTCGAAATCACAGTTACCTCGAGACAGGACTACACCAGCTTCACACACGTGGAACCGGCCGAATACCGCGCCTTCACGCTTGCAATGTCTTGGCTGGTAGTGTGTAGAGGTTACATGCCGAGTCTCAGTGTGTAACCTCTTTATTCCTCCTTTCTTCAGTTATTCAAAGAAAACAGGAGATTTTGTGCGAAAGTTTGATCGAATCCGAATCACTCAACCAGTCAACCTGCGCAGGCGATCGATTAATGCGCAGTTGTATAGTTCCGTGCAAATCATTCCATTCTGTTAACACTTCTTGTCAGTTTCCCTGTTTTGGACTAAAATCAAGTGCACAGATATGCTGTTATTCTGCTGTGGCGGTAAAGGCAGATATTGTGTGTTCTGTTTATGTTTTAGTATCACTTAGGATAATGTTCTTTCGTCAAATGGGACAAGCAGACGAACTTTTGCACAAGTGTTCCAACGTTAATTACTGTATGAAGTTCAGTTTTCTGGGGAAAATAGTGTATGAAACCGCTTTATGTTGTTTAAATTGATGAGATGTGTGCATTTGGTTGCGTGTGATCTGTTTATAAAATGAAATATTGTTGAAAACTGACCGTCGGATTGCAGTCAGTGTTGTCGAAGAAACTGAGTGAAAAGAAGGGGAACTACTCTTGTCGCTAGACAAAGTATGAGTTACTTGCCTTGGGAATTTGCTTGTGATGAACGTTTGTGCACGGCAGATCTAGATTCCGAAAACAACCGAACTCATGGATTTTATATGGAGATTCATGTGTTCAGGCCTGTAGTTGTAAATTTAAATGCGGTATGTTTGTATTGTTTGCTCCAGAAATGTAGACTTCGTACGTGTAGAGCGTTCGGAACTTTTCAGTCGCAAAAGTAGTACCGAAACAGAACAGCTTCTCAACCCATTGCACTATCGAGGATTCAGGCTGTTGCTGGCTCGTTATTTGTTTGGTTGCTGGGTCATTATCGAAAAATAACTAGCTCTACAAGTTTACAGAGGTAAAGAAGCAGAGGGGGGAATAAAATCTTATAAACTGTCTTGACGTCGAAAATCTACTCAAGATATTGGGTAGTAGTTACTCTCGCGCTGGTTGAGACTACTCGACAAACAGTAAACCGCGGCAAATCACGCGAGGTCTTGCAATAATTCAGCTACGTAAGTGTAGCTATCGTTTTGGGTGAAGGGGCCGACAGGCAGCAGTGGGATGGGGGAACACGGGGAATGGTTGAAATAGAGACGAAAGGACCAGGTGACGTAAATCTTCAGAAATAAATCGTTTGCCGCGACCGCTGGCTGACTCCTTATCCAGAGTAAGTGCCCCTGATTTAAGGCAAACCGTTTGGACAGGGGTAACAAATCGTCGGTGAATTCGTGGGACCTCGTATAGCCTATAGGTCCCACTATCACGAATATTTTGGCGAACCACAGCGAGTTACTGCGATTTTGCCACAACGATGTTTGCTACGAATGTTTGCGAAAAATCGGCCGAACAAGAACGCTGTAATACGAACCACAACGACCTCGGCGATTTTTTCCCCGAATTCCAAAACCAGTGTAGTTCGCCGTCAAAATTCGTCACAGTAGGACCGATTGTCCAAGACAGAAATCATGGAGAAATGTATACGAATCACAACGGAGAGCGGCGATAGCCAGAACGACGCAGTACGACGCAGAAAGAACAAGAGGGAATAAATAGAGAATACTACATGGCTTGCTGGTTGTACCAGATTTGCACGATTTTTTAAAAAAAAATATTGAACTGCGAGCGAAAGCGAGCTGTTCACTATTCAAAAAAGCAACGAGTGTAAATCTGGTACGATACAGCAAGCCATGTTGTATTCTGTTTATCCTACATACTGTAATTACGTGTGTATTACTGAAAATGTCCTGCAGTCGAGGCAGCTAAATTAAAGACGATTGTTTTGGAACCTCGATCTCTTCTAAACCCTCGTGCAATCTATTACGTCAAAGTAAAGAAACGTCACTCTGAAAGTGTGGCGTGACGTGTTAGTTCTAAAAATTCATCGAGGGTAATTAGCGAGCGCATTTTTTTTCTTCTATAATGACGTTTGTCTCGGTGACTTTGGCATCACAAGTAGTGGAAAAACAGGTCCCTGCTAGACTTGCTTGACATGACCTCATTTACATGATATACACACATGTGATTTGAACGATTATTATCTCACGAGTGTCTCTCTCACGTATGTAGGATAACAACGAATACACAACGACAAAGACATTTAAGCCTCAATCTTAAATGTTGTTATGTCGGGCGAGCGATGTACTCCTGTATTCTGAATTGGATTATTCCTATTCAGCATGTTACTGTGTCAACATTTGTCTGGAATTCGTGCAACCTATTTGGGTTATTCTCAGACAGCTTAGTCTGGAAGCAAACGCCCCGGATGTTTACACCAGCACAGAACTTGTTGCACAATTTTCCAGCTCTAGTTTTCGCCTAATTTGCTAGCTATACCAGTCGCTTTGCGCTTGCACGATCTACAACAGTAGTCCTAGCAGTTTCAATTTTAAAGAGCTGTAAGTGCATTTGTCTGCGTACATCGATTCGGCGAGGAGAGCGAATTTTCGGTGGCGTCTGACGAGTCGAGCGAAGGACAAAGGAAGACAGAACCGGCGCCCACGCTGTCGTGACCCACTTTCTGGCTTGGGTGTGGTAAGTGTTCCAGTCTGTGTGTTACAGATGTCTGGGAGAGTACGACCTCAGCGCCGGGGGGCAGGCAGGCGACCAGCCAGACTGAGGTCGAGGTCGCGTAGCCCAGTGCAGCAGCGAACAGGGCCAAGTGGCAATGGACAGCCTGGACCGAGCCAGGGAGACTGGTGGAATGTGGAGAGAGAGGCGCGACAGGAAGCGTCAACATCCTCGGTTGTCTGAAATTCAGCGCCCACGAGCGGAACCGCTCCAGGTACACGTGAATTACTTGAGAGACTAAGATTTTTAGAGGAAGCTTTCGAGAGAGGGGCGGGGGGAAACAGGGGATATAGAGTGGACCACCTCTCTATAACAGTGGCACCTGATGTCAGAAGAAAGATTGTGGAGGGGAAATCCGCCGACCTGGCAATTCTCCTTGCCAAATCCTTTATGGACAGGCAAGAGGACAGGCAGACAGTTGCCTACGTCCTGGACGACCAGGGACACACAGGTTGAACAAGGACAACAAGAATGTTTGTGTTTTTTTTAGTCCAACATTTTTGGTCAGTTGAGAACTTCCTCATGGACGTGTAATTCTAACGTGTCCTTTCGTAGCGTATTTCCGAAAAGTATCAGTTTTCACGATAGATTTCGTCTCTTGTGCCAACTCCCTACCGTGCCATCTCCGCAGTTTTCACGTTTTTTTTTTGCAGCCTAAAGTTCCTGTCTTATGTATATATTATAGTAGAACTTAACCATTTTTTCCGTGCTCATTTGATTCTGGTTGAGAGCGGTGGTCTTATAAGGTCCAGCCTAGTTTTGAGTACCCTTTTGCTGAGTTGGAAAACAGTGAACATTTCTTCAAACGGACCTGATCCTAAGCGGAAATTGGAAACGTGAATTTGACAGCTACTTCAGATGAGCTAGTTCTAAATCAATTGTTGAGTACTCTGTGTAGCTTTTTTTTTCAAATGAAAACAGGGATTCAGTGATTGGTTGTCTCTGCCATAGTTACAGTGATTGATTGTTTCTGATATAAGTCAGCTGGGTCTTTTTACATTTAGTCAAGTTTTGACTAAATGTTTTAACATAGAGGGGGAATCGAAACGAGGGTCGTGGTGTATGTGTGTGTGTGCGTGCGTGCGTGTGTGTAGAGCGATTCAGACCAAACTACTGGACCGATCTTTATGAAATTGTCCATGAGAGTTTCTGGGATTGATATCCCCGAACGTTTTTTTCTTTTTTTTGATAAATGTCTTTGATGACGTCATATCCGGCTTTTCGTGAAAGTTGAGGCGGCACTGTCACGCTCTCATTTTTGAACCAAATTGGTTGAAATTTTGGTCAAGTAATCTTCGACGAAGCCCGGACTTCGGTATTGCATTTCAGCTTGGTGGCTTAAAAATTAATTAATGACTTTGGTCATTAAAAATCTGAAAATTGTTTTTGGAATCAGGAACCGACAAGGAATAAGATGAAAGTGTTTTTAAATTGATTTGGACAATTTAATTTTGATAATAAATTTTATATTTTTAATTTTCAGAGCTTGTTTTTAATCCAAATATAACATATGTATATGTTTTTGGAATCAGAAAATGATGGGGAATAAGATGAACGTAAATTTGGATCGTTTTATAAAAATTTTTTTTTTTTACAATTTTCAGATTTTTAATGACCAAAGTCATTAATTAATTTTTAAGCCACCAAGCTGAAATGCAATACCGAAGTCCGGGCTTCGTCGAAGATTACTTGACCAAAATTTCAACCAATTTGGTTGAAAAATGAGAGCGTGACAGTGCCGCCTAAACTTTCACGAAAAGCCGGATATGACGTCATAAAAGACATTTATCGAAAAAATGAAAAAAACGTCTGGGGATTTCATACCCAGAAACTCTCATGTCAAATTTCATAAAGATCGGTCCAGTAGTTTAGTCTGAATCGCTCTACACACACACACAGACACACAGACATACATACACCACGACCCTCGTCTCGATTCCCCCCTGTACGTTAAAACATTTAGTCAAAACTTGACTAAATGTAAAAAACTATACCAGCTGAGTGCGTCTTGACCTTACAATGTGATAATATGATTGTTGTCCTTCATTAAATTTTCCATTTATAACCCTATTTTGCAAGTCGAACAAAAGTTCGCTGGTGATTCTGAAAAGTGCCCAAATGCCAAGCACAGTCTCACAAAAAGTGTAACAGTTCAGTAGATTTGCAACCTTTCTCTCTCCCCCCCCCCCCCCCCCCCACCTTTCTCCCTCGCGTTTTGCTGGGTTGGCTATACGGGGTGTCCCAATACAAAGCGTTCTTTTATTGCATCTTCATGACATTTCACATGAGAGGTCCTGGATATAATATCCCTGGACGGTTTTTTTTCATTTCTTTGATGACGTCATATCCGGCTTTTTGTGAACGTTGGGGCAGCACTGTCACGCCCTCATTTTTTAATCAAATTGATTGAAATTTTGGCCAAACAATCTTCAAAAAAGTCCGGACTAAAGTATTGCATTTCAACTCGGCAGCGTAAAAAATAGTTAATTAGTTTGCTAATTTAAGTTGTCATTAAAATCGAATTTTCACTAACAGATTTAAAAATGATTGCATCGTATTTCTCAATATTTCCTGATTTCAAACATATATACATATGTTATGTTTACTCTAAAAATGTGCTCAGAATTGCAGAAATAGGTTAAGTAAGTATTGCGTTCGCACTCTACGCGGAGACGAGCGTGACCCGTCTCGGTCTTTGGTTGTGGTTAGTCACTGTGGGCTCCATCGTTTGTCGGGCAGTAAATTAAGATTCTAAGATCAACTTCGTACTTACGTACACACATACGTTGACGATAGTCAACTTCTTGACGGCATGATTTTGTACTTAATACCATCCATATCGCCAGGAACCTGGATTCTAAAAGTTAATGGAACAGCCCTCGTAAGTCTTTTTGTAAGAGGATGCTGACATTCACCTCAGATCAGTGACACGTTGAAAACATGCCCTCAACCCAAAGCCATTACCCAGTATTATGGACGTGCTCAGCTATATTTCCGGGAGTTATGCTGAGTCAGACAACTCCCGTTGAGATTCTTTTAGTTCCGTGTCTTCCGATTCTAATAAAGCAGTCACTGAAGCAGTAAATTAAATATTTTAAGCAGGATCAACTTCGTACATAGGTCTTGCACAATTTTACGAGGATGCTGACATTCACCTAAGATCAGTGGCAGGTTGAAAACATGCTCGCATCCCAAAGCCATTACCCAATATTATGGACGTGCTCAGCTATATTTCCCACGTAAAAACAGTCAAACTTATGCTAATTTAGACCAGATCTGTTTGAACCCTTCTATAGGTCTGTGACCTTCAATTGTAATAAAGCAGTCAAGCAGTAAATTAAGTATTTTAAGGTCAAGTTCGTATATAGGTCTTGCACATGTTTAAGAGCATGCTGAAATTAATCTCAGATCAGTCAGTGGCAGGTTGAAAACATGCTCGCGTCCCAACGCCATTACCCAGAATTATGGACGTGCTCAGCTATATTTCCAACGTAAAACCAGTCAGAGTTATGCTGATTCGGACCAGACCTGTTAAGATCTTGTTCTGTGTTTCCAATTCTAATAAAGCTGTCAAGCAGTAAATTACATATACTAAGACTAACTTCGTACATAGGTCTTGCATATTTTGAGAGGATGTTGGCATTTACCTCAGATCAGTGGCAGGTTGAAAACATGCTCACATCCTAAAGCCATTACCCAGTATTATGGACGTGCTCAGCTCAATTTCCAACGTAAAACCAGTCAGAGGTATACTGATTCAGACCACTCTCGTTGGGAACCTTTTAGTTATGTGTCTTCCGATTCTAATAAAACAACTTTGCCAAATATTAAATCTAATATACGAGCCACGCCAGTAAGATCAACTGACTTGAAGCATCGCTTTGTCCTGAAGATCGAAAACTCTGTGGAAAGACCCTCCATTGCAGCCAAAGGCCAAAGGGCAGCCAAGGAAGAAGAGCAATAGACCTGCTGCCAAACGCGCAAAGACATGCCTGGATTTATGGTGTCACCATGGTGATAAACGTGACGTGTATAGGAGGGGATGGTCGAGAGAGGGAAATTGGTCAACGAGGCGTGATGGAGGGACGGTGGCGGTCGAAACCACACCACCGTCATGCGCAAAGTCAAATTGGGTCAAGAGAAGTCAAGTCAAGTCACCAATCAGACGGCGCACGAGCAGATTTTTCTCAGTGTCGGCGAACGCGGCTCACTGGTGGGGGCGTTTCTCTATGCTTTGTACAGTGAAAAAAGTAGCCCCCCCCCCCCCCCCCGTTTTACGATCTACAACAATCTGAATAATTCGGGACTGAAAAAGGAGGGAGTCTGAAACTGGAGATAAATTTGCAGAAGTTATGAAGAGAAAATCTGAAAAAAGCCTAGTCTTAAAAGGGAGAGGTCTTACATTTGGGGGTCTTACAATGGGGGCTTCATTGCATTTGGATTTACAGGAACATAAAAGATAGGTTTTGCCACTCTATGAGAAAGTCTGGTTTAATAAGTCCTGTAAGCACCACTGAATGCTATATATGCTCTTTTCGCTTTAGCTCAACACATTCAAAATACAACCTTTCACTATTCTCCAGCTTGGGAAACGCACAATACGCTACAAGTAACGCGTCCCGTTTCTCACAAATGCCTGCCCTTCCCATAATGATGCAAACTTCTCTTGTTCACATTTGTGGTAAGCATTGTATTGACGCGTTTGTGTGTTTTTAAACTTGTTTTAATGTGTGCGTGGATGTTATACTAAACACTTCTAAGGGACCATAATCGGCGTTTTGCTTAGTATGTAGATGAACATTTCCTGACAAAGACAACGACATGTGAAGGTTCAACATGAAGAAGAAAAAATAAAACCTGAATTTTGACACAGCAATCAACCAAACAGAAAGCTGCCAAAATAGTTGGCGAAAAAGAACAGTCATTATATACTTCAGTAACAGCCCCACTCATCTTTCGAGCTATGACGTCAACGTTCGCGGAAGCAGCACCCCTTCTTATTGAATTAGCATAAGGGAATTACAGCCACAGATGTGCAAAAGTAACAGCCAGCCTAGACTCATAAAGATGCACAAAGGGAACTGCCAGTAGCCAACCTGACATAATACAAAGGTAATGACAAACTATGACGATAACGACTCCCATAGAAGCAGTCTCAGTCACCGCGAGTAGTTGATGAGGTTACAGTTTCTTGCGCAAATTGTTGTTGAGCCATCTTTAGCCCCAGACACACACACACACACACACACACACACACACACACACACACACACACACACACACACACACACACTCACATACATACACACACACACACACATGCACGGCCAGACACACGCCAAGACAGATAGACAGAAGGACACGCACGCACGCACGCGCGCATACACACTCACTATGTCACACGCTCAGACGGATTGACAGAAAGACACACACGCATGCCTGCTCGCACACACACTCACTTATCACACACACACACACACACACACACACACACACACACACACACACACACACACACACACACACACACACACACACACACACACACACTCGACCCCAGATGTGACACATTTCGCAATTTCCTTATTATCCACAGTCTGCCCGCTGTAGGGTCAGTGCACGGCACGTGAAAAGATAAGGCCGTTGAATTATCCGCCTCTCCCAGCTTCTTCCAAGATGCGCAAGGCAATATCTCTGGTCGGATGCACAGGGGTACAGTCGATAAAACTTGTTTCCAGTTGCATGACTCCGGTCCTTTGCCCAATCCCTTGTTTGTGGTTATGGCTCCCAGCGCGCGCCCCGCAAGACTATTATGATTGGCTATAGATCCACCGTCCAATCAGTCCTTATACCACCACAAGAAAGCGGACACCGGCTACGGTAGCAGTAAAAGCGTCCTCCTCTGCCCTCTTGGCCATCCAATGATGGAGGAAAGAGGAGTGGGTTGAGATAGAAAGAGTCGTAGGGTATAAAACCACATACGCCTGTTTCTTGCTTCCCTGTCCAGTCTCATCACCACTTGTCACGATGACGACCTAAATCACCGTTTGCCAATTTGCCCCCCTCCCATATCGCCGCGCGGCAAATCGTTACCCGGTGTTTTAAGTGTGGCTGTAAGGGGCATTTCGCCTGGGTGTGTCTGACCTTGCACCGCTTTTATGTGCACGAGCTGCTTGAAAAATATTGAAAGTAGTCAGAAATACAAAGCTCACTGACGGGCGATTTGAACTCCCCATTCTTCCTCTCTGCTTACAGACACAAAGACACACACTACCCGCGCGCACGCATATGTGCACACACACACACACACACACACACACACACACACACACACACACACACACACACACACACACACACACACACACACACACACACACACACACACAAAAGTAGCCATCTAACAGAATACACATTGATCTAGATAGTTCCACAGTTTATAAGTAATGTTATGTCCGACGTCATATTTGTGTTATTTTCCAACTACGTAGGGAGCGTAATATAAGCGTTCGCTTGAGTTCGTGTCCCTATTGTTTATCGTTGTATTATTGTATCATGTTTAATATAATAAAACATTGTTTAAACCAATACGCATTAACATGATGTCATTTTACTCCGGCTACTCGAAGGTGGTCTTGCCACTGTGTGCATCAGCATATGGCTGATATGATCATATGGCACGGTTGACATGTTTACACGGGTGGACATTTACCGGCTACATCAATGGGGAGGCAATCCAGTGCGAAGCGGCCCTTCCCACATCCCTGCCACTCCCTCCTCACCTCGCCACACCCTTCCGACCGGTGTGACGACGTCATCTTGGCCCCGTGGTCATATTACCCTCTCGATATATACTCAAGACTGAAATGTTGTTTCCTAGTAAAAATTAAAGAGGTGAAATTATTTAAGGAAGAAAAGCATGTCAGTTTCTTGCATGTAAAGAAAATTGGTGGTGAAATTGAATAGATTTCACCCCAAAAATCGATTTCTTCGAAAACGTGTACTGAGTGGTTACGTCCCTTGAATGCGAAGGGAAACATTTTAGGATGAATCAAATTTCTAAGTTAAATAAAAAAAAATTGGTTGGACAAATTTGGCCCCATGAATGTAAGGTACCCATGGTCGCTCATCAGTACTATCGAAGGGTGTTTTTTTGTTCAGTGTGGAGTTTATACACGATCAACGAGGCCGAGAATCGTAATATGACCACGGGGCCAAGATGTCATCGTCACACCGGCCACACGGAGCGACGATCACGTGGGGCTGCTTTTTATAAAACAAAAAACAGGGTATGTTATTGGTCGTTATATCTATAACAAAACAAAATCTCGCTTGTGTCTTCCGGAGCGAGCTTACTGCCGGACAATTTGCCAGATAATTTTATTTTCTGTAGTATAAGTGTTTGTCTGTCTTTCCATTTAAAAGACCGCTGATAAGTGAACGTAACGCTTGTGTTTTGTTACAAAAACAAGAGGTGAAGCCTTCAAGGCTCACGTAAGAAATCGACAAACAGTAACACAAACTCAATCACTCCGTCACACATACACACACACACACACACACAGTAAGCATAGGTGACACTGTGCAAGAAAGCGAGACACTAGATCTAGATCTGTCTGTCTGCATGTGTAGCCTACTTACAGGGACACGACTGCCAACTAGTCTCGGCCCGCTCAAAATAACAATGACCGAGACTTTCAGTAATTCCTTCGCGTGACGTCTAACCCTCTTACGCCATAATGTGACGTCTTCAAATGTTAAAGTTTCTATCACACACACACACACACACACACGCACAGACAGACAGAGTTTACCATCGCATAGGCTACACTTATGTGAGCCAATAACGTTCCAAGAACATACCTTTCTTGGTTTTTTTATTCTGAATTTTGGAACGTTGGCAGTCTATTTGTTTTTGGATTTCATGGACCTAGTAACAAACTAGTCACGTTTTGGATGGTCGATTTTGGAAGCTACAACAACTCAAAGATAAGCCACAGCAGCATTTACTCTCATTTTGTGTCTAATGTCTAGGATAGGTCGAAGTTCTTTGGAATGTTTGGTTTTGTCTGTAGATGAACGTTCCATCAACTTCACCTTTTTTTCGTTGTTTATTAATTTTCTTATTCTAGTCACAAACTAATTTTGGGATGCCGTTTTGAAAGGGCAGTCGGCAAAACGGCGAAACTACTTTGAAATCGCTGTCATTTTGCCATAGCTGCAGAAGTTGTTTTTACATTTAGTCAAATTTGGACTAAATGTTTTAACATAGACGGGGAATCGAGATGAGGGTCGTGGTGTATGTGTGTGTGTGTGTGTGTGTGGATAGATCGGTTCCGAGAAAACTACTCGACTGATCTTCATGAAACTTCACATGTGAGTTCCTGGGTATGATATCCCCGGACTTTTTCTTTCTTTTTTTGATACATGTCTTTGATGACGTCATATCCGGCGAGTAGTGAAACTTGAGGCGGCACTGTTACGCCCTCAATTTTCCACCAAATTGGTTGAAATTTTGGTCAAGTAATCTTCGACAAAGCCCGGACTTTGGTATTGCATTTCAGCTTGGAGGCTTAAAAACTAGTTAATTAGTTTGCTCATTAAAGTTGTCATCAAAAAAGATTTTTTACTTACAGATTAAAACATCATTGCATTGTATTCCTCGTTTTCTCCTGAATTCAAAAATATATAATTATGTTATGTTTACTTGAAAAACGCGCTCAGAATTAAAGAAAATGGGTCTAGTATAATGTTCGCATGCTTCACGGAGACAAGCGTGACCCGTCACGGTCTTCGGGGAAGTTTAGCCGAGACCATCTGAATGTGGTCTCGGCGATGACTGGTTTTTGGTGTTGATCTTTTAGTTTGATGCCTGCAGATTGACTAAATGTTTTTATATCGCTTCACGCGACTTGTTTCTTCTTGGTGAGATATAAGGCTGACACCATGGACTGTCTTTTACATCTAAAATTCTCTGACACTTTTAGCGCCATTTGAGAAAATGTGCCGAAGAAAATAAATCTCTGCTAAATCCCTCTGTTTGCAATGAAAACATCCGACCTGCAGTCCTCATACGCTGAAAACTGCAAAACAACAGCACAGTACCATGTTACGCAATGATGTGAGTATTTATAAAAGATCCCTGAAGCTTGCAGCAGCAGAATGTTCTGTATTCTGTATTCATCTTGTGCATGTGGCCTGAAGGGGCCTTTCTTCGAGCAGAGCCACCTGCGTTCTTGAGACATTGACACAGTTACAAGCCTGCCTCGACAAACTTTGCCAGACAGACATGCCTAAATCTTCTGTCGTATGTACACATGACACAGAACGGATGCAGGGTAAAAAAAGAGATAAGAAAACAAATAGTGAAAGACAGCTACCAGGGAGAGAAGAAAAAAAACACAGAAAAAGTATCATTTTCTAATTTACTTTTACAGAATACAGCCGAGAATTTGATGTTTGTGGAAGCTGATTTTGGGGTGCTTATCAACATAAACATAACACATGGGAAATCGATGGCCGAAATATTAGCCGCATTCGCAACAGCTGATCCTGCTTTCGTCTACAACACAGGCAAGCCGTCTGGAATGTAAAACGGTTTTGCTAAGCGAAATCCTGCGTTAAAGGGAGCCATTCCGATGGCCCAGAGGTCATTTATAGTTCGGCATAACACGCAGAAAAGTGGACATTACAGTTAATGCTTGATAAAACATGACCATACTATAGTACAATACCATAGCCAGTCACTCTGAAGAAGTCAGGTGAAACTGACGAAATATTGCTGAAGTCAAACCGATACACAGGTTTCTGTTGTTTTGTCTTTATTGTTTCAATATAGTACAATGGTTCCAAGGAGGCCTTTTTGTTTGGAAAACATATTATTTTGCAATAGGTTTAATTTTCTGCAGAAGAAATTATTATAACCCCCCCTTTGCTGCTCATAACACAAAATAAAATATTCAGAATCAGGCCTTTTTGTTTGGAAACATAATTATTTTGCATTAGGTTAATTGTCTGCAGAAGAAATTATATTTACCTCCTTTGACTGCTAAAGAAAATAAAACGATTTGAAATTACTGTCTTCAGAACATTCAATAAGCAGTTTTAGGTTTGGGCCCAATCTTACAATCAAACCTAAAAGAATTGCAGATTTCGATTGAGACGGTAGACAACACATCACAATTTTTTGTGGTATTAGTGGTTGATCATTGCAACAGTTAAAAACCGAATCTTGCAGAGCGAAAGCCTAATATGCCAAGGTCTACAGAAAGGGAAGGAAGGTATCGTTTAAAGATATTTTCCTTACTGCGTAGACAACCTATAAACTGCCACATATTTCCCCAGGTTTTTTCATGGGCTGGAAAATTCCCGTCCACTTGGACACATGCCTAAACTCAATAGCCTGCCTACTACATGTACCTGCACTGAGTGATAATGTTCAGCAGAATACAGGTCGCATATTGTCAAAGGACAAAATGAATTCAGAAACACACACACACACACACACACACACACACACACACACATACACAGACACACACACAGACACACACACTCACATACACAGACACACACACAGAGACACACACACACACACACACACACACATACACAGACAGAGACACACAGGGGCGGATCAGTTGCTTTGTAAGGGGGGGTGCACTTTGAATCGAAAGTGAATGTGATGGGCGCGAAGCTCCCGAATTTGCTAGGGGGGTCCGGGGGCATGCACCCCCGGAAAAAATTTTGGCTCAAAGAAGCAAAATGGTGCCATCTGGTGCCATTTGAACTTATAAATGGTCATAGAATCAGCTTTCCAATTTTTTTATTTTTTGTTGTTGCTGGAGGGGGGGTGCACGTGCACCCTGTGCACCCCCCCTCGTCCGCCCCTGACACACACATGCGCACAGACACACACACTCACACGCACGCACACACACACACACACACACACACATATACACACACAAACACACACACCACCAACAACAAAACAAAACCAACTACAACAACACAAGCACTGCGCAAAAAGCAGTCAAGATGTTACATTTTGGTATGTGTCAAAGTGAAATAGTGCCTTTAGTGCATGTAAAGCCTGGGCGGATCTGTGATGGTTTACATTATGGTTTACATTATGGTTTACTGGAAGCAGGGGAAGGAAAGACACGTATCTTAAAACTGCAAACACAATTTGCTTCAGTTCATTTCTCAACTTGTTCATAACAAGACCTTCGTTTCTGTAGAAGTTCAGGACCGAATATACTTTCGGAGCAGACATGCATTTGTCAATTCCAGCAGATTGCACAGGTCAGAACCTAAGTTCCAAAAGACGCAAAATCGCACAAGCTGCACACACAAGATGTGCTAGTGAACCGTTCACAGCATGCAGGCAATCGATCAATACGAACTCGCTCTTGTTCTTAGTTAAACTTCACACTTTGAGTTGGACATAAAACAAGTCTGACTTTCCTGGTTTAAAGGTACATGCAACTTCCTTCCCGTAAAAACAGTTATGCACAGAACCGCTGTCAATACTTTCACATGGAATAAGAGCAATTCCGAAAAAAAGTACTGGTCCAATCTTCATGAAACTTTACACACATATTTGTCCAGATGATGTCCATGCTTTCCTTTTTTCGATAAATGTTTTTGTTGACGTCATATCCAACTTGTTGTTAAAGTCGAGGCGGCACTGTCCCGCCCTCATTTTTGATCAAATTGTTTTACAGTTTGGTCAAGCCATCTTCCACGATGCCCGGACTATGGGATTGCATTTTGTCTTGGAAGTTTAAAAAAATAATTAATGAGTTTGGTCATGAACAATCTTAAAATTCTATTCAAAATTGAAATGTTAGTAATCGACCCAGACATGATTTGATTGTATTCTTTATTATTTCCTGAATCCCAAAAAATATAGATATGCCATGTTTGCTCTGAAAATGTACTCACAATTTAAGAAAATAGGTTACTAGGCACTACGTTCGCGTGCTTCGCGGATACGAGCTGGACCCTTCTCATTCTTGGGGCATAGGCTACCGAAGCCATAATACGTGTAGTATCCCTGTTGGCTGTTTCTTAGAGTAGATCTTTTAGTTTCAGGTCGACAGATTGACTAAATGTCTTGATATTTCTCCACGCGACTTGTTTCACTGTGCTGAATTGGAAGATTCTTTTTGTGAAAAATGATATTCTTTGCCAGGCTGCACGCTGAAGATGCTATACTGAACGTATATGAACATCTCCAATAAGTGGAATTGGCCAAAACGCCTTGAAGCAGACCTTACTAATAACCAGGGCGATGAACTTATGCACGAGGAAAGTGGGATCAATGCGGACATGCAAGTTTTCTGGCAAAGGAGAGCTTTCTTTGAAGTAGTTCCTGTACACTTTTACCAACGATATCGATCGTCGGGTGCAATTTGCGAAAAGGGTATACCCCATAATCTGAATGAAACTGGGAAAGCTAAACACGTAAAGACTCAGCGTAAACTACACAGCGGCTTGTGGCCCGATAACGGAAGAAAATATGCCACACGCCATCACAGGAAATGAAAATTTAAAGCTCTTCAATGGTGTCATTGTACAACGTAAACATGAAGCCTGGCTGGGAATTTTCGACCGGAGACGCGGCAAAACCCGCCTTATCGGATTTCACAACAAAAAGACGCTGTTTACCATCTTCCCCTTATGCAAGGTGCCCCTGGCATTTTCTGGTCGGGTTGGCTGCTGACGGCACGAGATACTGTGGTACGCTTTGTGAGGATAGCTTTACTCAAAGTAATAAAGGAGATCGGTAACTTAGGTTCAATCGACAACACCCCGAGTTTCCCTTTTCTCACGGGAACGCCATTTTATAAGTTCTGTAGAGCTCAGAGTTAGAACAGCCAAAAATCCAAATCTTCCGCCCAACGTTAGCAGTCCGGATTTGCGTTACTTTACTTGTATTATAGCTTCTCATTTTCATAAAAGACAGTTTATTTGCGCAAGACTTTTCTGAAAGTCTAGGACATTGCCATAACAGTTCATTCAGGACTGAATACTATAGCCACAGAAAAGTACAATGAGGTGGTTAGTGTGGATGGGCCTAGACCAGGAGGTGGGGCTACAAAATGGCACATTTTATGGAGGACAAAACCCCACCCATCGCTCACCCTAATCAGTCTGCAAACCTTCGAGAAATACAATGTTACATATATTTCCGGCTTAAGAAAGATAACTCTTGCGAGTAACCGGAGAGATAAGAATGTATACATAATTATGCTGTCCATGACGGTATTCTGCAGGAGATGTCTTCTGGCAGATATGATCTTAAGAAGTCCAAGGAACATTCGATGTACCATTACCAAGACGAAATTGCAATGATTTTCTCAACAATGCTCCGTATTAATGACAATGCACTTAATAAATGTTAATAGGAGAACCTGGTTAACTCTTTAACTCTTTAACCTGGCGTCTCAGTCCCAATTTTTCTTCGTCATATTTTTTCTGTGCATACGTCGACTAGCGGACGATGCCCATTTGATGTCATGAAATCAAATCCTGATACTCGCAAGTACCAGCAAGGGCCACTGCTGTCTGGGGCAAAAAATAGGACGCAGCAGCAGAAATGGTAAACCTGGGAACCGTTGCTTAAGTGCTTGCAGCAGCTTCGGATGACAGTACCTCAAGAAAATATCTCAATTCGGAGTAGGTATGTTAAACAGTTTCCTGAAAACCTACCACCCACTAGTATTTTTAGATCATTCCTCCTGTTCGTTGTTCGTTCTTGGTTGACGGACACACAAACAAAGCATTGTGGAAAGGACACACGTCACACTTTGTTCCATCTCCTCTATTTATTGTGAGACATGGGTTGCAGTGGGGAGGGGGATTGGTCGTGTGATTGGGCTAGGGCTGCAGCTAGATCGACAAGCCCTTCCTTTCCTGCAGCCCGCACGCGATCTTACGTGTGTTTTTCCATTTGTCAGTGGCGGCCGACAATTATGTGTTTTCGATTACAGCTGTAGCTTGTTTTATTGAGCACTGACGCCAGACATTAACTCTTCTTGGTGGCGGCCTTTATCTCGCACGACCCGGAGATAGAACAATGCGGGGTGGTTGTACAACGGTTGGAGAACAAGCTGTTTGTGAGCGCTAAACGTATAACGCAGGGCTGCAAGGATGCAGTGTACTTTTAACGTCAGAGCTCGTTACATGCTGTGAGCGCTAAACGTATAACGCAGGGCTGCAAGGATGCAGTGTACTTTTAACGTCAGAGCTCGTTACATGCTGTGAGTGTGAAGGTAATTATTCTGCGTGTCTTCTGACCCGCTTACACACCTTTCTCCAGCACTATTGCTGACTCCAAGTTGAAACGACCTTGAAACTGGACGCTTTGTTTGACCTGAATACTTGGTTACAACACACATAATGTTCAGAGGCTTTGCGTCTTGAGCGAAACACTTTTGGATACCGATACCGTACTCCTTTATTTGTACATTTAGTTACGTTTTGACGAAATATTTTCAGTTTGACTGGCAATTTAATTAATTAGTTTGTTTATTCAAAGTGTCATTAAAATCGAAATCTCATGAAAAGAATCAAACATGATTGCATTGTATTCCTTAATTATCATTTCCTGAATCCCAAAATATGTAGATATGTAATGTATACTCTGAAATTAAAGAAAATCCGTTTATGCAAATTATACGTTGGCATGCTTTGCGAAGACCAGCTCGACCAGTCTAGCTCGGTTGCATGTTTCGGCAAGCCAGGTCTCAGGTTTTCAGTGTCGATTTTCACATCAGGAGCGGTTGAACCATGTCTATGCAGATGGATCTGCCACCGAAGCAACCAGAGATGGAGGGGGATGAGTGCTTATCAGGTACAGAGAAGAAGGCGCTGCTCACTCACTTACAACGGGGAGATACTCAACACATTACAACGCTGAAGCAGAAGCTCTAAAAGAAAGCTGTAAGAGAATCCACAGCACCCTGCCCAGAGCTCCCGAGAAAATCGTCATCTTTACCGATGCCCTGTCAGTACTCCAAGCCCTAGAGAAACACGACACAGAGCTGAATAAACCTGCGTCGACCCTCTCAACACTGAGTTCCAGGACTGAAGTCACGTTACAATGGGTCCCTGCCCACTGTGGAGTCCGCGGTAACGAAACAGCGGACAGACTTGCAAAGGAAGGAGGTCTCTTAGAACAGCCAAAATAACTGGTCTCCTACCAAGATGAACAGAACCATCATCAAGACCCTCGCACGAAACAGGCAAATATAGCACTCCAGACACAACAAGGCTGACAGAGCTCTACTATAGCCTTAACAGAGAGGAGCAAGTCATCCTCTTCAGATTACGAACGGGACACAACAGAATGCAGGCACATCTCTCTAAGAAACTGAAGATAGTACAATCAGAGATGTGTTCTGAAGACACTGCACACATGAAAACAGCACACCTAGTCAAGGAATGCCCACTGCAGGAGGAAAACAAGACACACAGCTTGGCCGGGTGAGACCCCTGTGCAGGATAAGCTGTTTGGCGACCTGGCGGCCCTGAAGAAGACGGCGGCATTCGTGCGCACCACAGGAGTGGATGTCTGAAGTAGCGAACGAGAAGACGAAGAAGAAGAAGAAACAGAAGAAGAAGAAGAAGAAGAAGAAGAAGAAGAAGAAGAAGAAGAAGAAGAAGAAGAAGAAGAAAAAGAAGAAGAAGAAGTGTCGATTTTTAGGCCGACAGATTGACTAAATGTTTGATATCGCTTGACGCGACAATGTTTTACATTGAGTCAAGTTTTGACTAAATGTTTTCAGATAGACTGGGAATCGAGACGAGGATGGTGGTGGTGATAGCGTGTGTGTGTGTGTGTGTGTGAGGGGGGATGGGGGTGGGGAGAGGGTTGTGTGTGTAGACCGATTTTAAGAAAACTACTGGACAGCTCTTGTTGAGACATGCACATTTTTACAGATGATATCCCCAGATCTTTTGTTTTCATTGTTTTCGATAAATGTCTTTGATGCTTTCATATCGGGTTTTTAGTGAGGTTTGAGGAGGTGCAAGATCACTTTTTTCTAAAAATAATGTAATTGAAATGGGGGAAATGTAAGCTTTACGCCCTCACGGCAAAGCCATTAGGGGCATGTGAGACGGGAAAACCCGGCTTTGTATAAAAAAATAAAATACAAATAAAAAAAATGGGAGGGGCGGGGGGGGGGGGGGGGTTGTAGACAGCTGGCTGCCGGCTGCTAGAGGAGACCTGAAATGGGCCAGGGACCGGGTTGGGTCGTCTTGGGTCAGTCCTAGTTGCTGTAATGGTTACTGTATGGGCTGTTGGCCAATCGGACACCGGGGCTTCATATTTTTGCATGCATGTATTCGTGTTTGCAAGGCCTGCGAGTTTCGCTGGGACCCTGTGATATTGTTCGTGCGTATGCGTGCACACGGGGGTGTTCGGACACCGATGAGAGTCTGCACAAAGTTGACGCTGGGACACACATCCCGAGCCGAACTTGAAATGTTGGTCAAACAATATATAACGCAGTCCACACAATGAGATTTCATTTCAGTTTGGAGGCTAACAAATTAATTCATGATTTTGTTAATTTAAAGTCTAACTGCACTTTACAACACTATGGGTTTTCTATCAATTATTTGTTCCGTTCAAAAAGACTACACATATTGATAATGCATTCTGTGTCTGAATCGTATACAGGCACACAAATAAATACATTAAGACGGTGCCGGTGAACAGTTTGAACAACTGCGCAACAAAAACACAGAAATGACTTTCCTTTCGAAATTCACCTGAGTACAATGTCGCCTACTTTAGCATTACTGACAGTAGTTACAAATGCCAATGTTTTAAACAAACAAACAATGCATTTTAGTGCGTAAGCTTTACTGGAATGCAGAAAGAGTTTTGTTGTGCTTTAGTTATATACGGCATTTGTTTGCAACCTTCACAAATCTTTACGCTTGCTACAAGCGTTTAGA
This sequence comes from Littorina saxatilis, assembly GCF_037325665.1. Taxonomy (NCBI): domain Eukaryota; kingdom Metazoa; phylum Mollusca; class Gastropoda; order Littorinimorpha; family Littorinidae; genus Littorina; species Littorina saxatilis. The sequence continues at coordinate 78,852,532 of NC_090256.1, read as the reverse complement.
TTCACTTACCCTGGTATGCGCAGTTACACCTTAGTGCGTCAAAGACCGGTCTCCAAAAAAACGAGCATTTAATCTTTTGGCCGTCAGTGCAAACAAGGCTATTTGCCGTTCGGGAAATGCTTGAGACATGCGGTCTTTCAGGAATATCTCGTTATCTACACTCTCGTTCACGTGTGAGTGGGGATGAAATAGGTTCTTCTAAAGCACAGCCAATTTAATTTGCACTTTCTTCATCCTTGAGTTCGATCGTAGAAGACATATCTGCATAACATCTTCTTTAACTTGCAAGATTCGTTCTCCGTTCGAGTTAAATACGGACCAGCTTCTTTTAGTCTTTGCGTACTGCCTGAAACAGGGTTGCTGTCACTTTTTCTGTATACTGCCTTAGTAGGGTACTTTTTTAAATCGATGACAAGTACATAAAACAGCAGAATACACGTGACTTGCATTCTTCCAAAGCAGTTTCGAGGCCTAATAAAAGGGGGTTGCGTTTCACCCTCATGCATCAGGATCCCGTAAGCCGCTGGGTCGTCTAGGTACCATTGAGGACTTCTTTTTGCCAGATCCATCTCTCGTTAGGAGTCCCCGGTTTGGATTTAAGCTTCCGTTAGACTGGCGCTTGTCCATTTTCGGATGTTGTCTGCCCATTTTTTCTTCTGTTTGCTCCGTCTTCATGTTCCGTCCACATTGCCCTGCAGTATACAGTCCAGGTCAGGCTACTTTCACTTGATACATGACTGTTCACCTCTTTCTCTCTTGGTTTTATGTACAACCGTATATTTCCTGCGATATATTGTATGTTATGATATTTTGCAATGATGTTTAGCCATAGTTCGTTATACGCGTAGGTGTGCGAGAATATGTAAGCGCAGTGCTTTAAAGATGTCCATGTTATATAGTGCTATATGTTTTATGTAACATCAATGTCTTGTTTGTATTATTGTTATGTACCACCCCTGAATTTCTCTATGAGATAATAAAGTATTCTTATTCTTATTATTCTCTCTTTGTGGTAAAGAGTTGTTTGTGGAATCCTTTGTACTGCCTCGCGATCTTACGCGCGGCATTGCATGTGACATGATCTATTTAGCTTATCTTTGGAAGCATCGCATTTCAGAGTTTTGGAATGAAAATAACCATTGCTAGTCTGATCCTCGATTTGATTGTCATGTTCTGTGTCTCGCAAGGAATGCTTGAGTCTGCCCATCAGTACTGATGATATTTGGGCTTTTCTGACCATGACTTCATTCCGATTCAGACCCTGCAGCTGAGATGACCGCTCCAAGATAATTGAACTGTATCACTGTCCACAACTTCTCGCTGTTGATAGTGATCTCCGACGCTACGCCATGGAGACTATTTATCGTGAGCTTTGTCACCCTGGCACGTATCCATGTCATGTTTGTTTGACCAGTTCGTTGTGTTTCTGCTCTTTTTCTGCCAGCCCATCAACGTCAACAGAGAATTGTGTTGGTAACAGTCTTTTCATGGTTTTCAAGTCTCATTCAAACTTCTTGCCAAGAATATGATGAGCAGAATCGGGGACTGAAGGCAGACTTGTTGTACTCCGACGGTAATACAAAACCATTTGCCCTAATGGGTTTTGACAAGCATTGCGCTGCTGCCTTTGGTCTTTGCTGTTTAATGACGTGCGCGAGTTTCTGTCCACGATTTATTTTCTTGCGGTAACCCTCAGAGCAGCAGGCTACCCTCTGTCGAACGCATTTTTAAAGACTACAAAGACGCGACAAATATTTCTTTGATGTTATTGGTACTTCTTACACGGTATGCGTTTTATCTATTTTATCAATACATAACAAAGACCTACTAAACTCTATTGCACTGACAGATAAAACTGGTGCGAATAAAATTAGACAAAATTGTATTGACTTTTACTGAAATATATTTTAAGAAGATTAAATGTTTTCTTTTAACAAAAAATTAGGTCATTACATAATTATATATAAGGAAAAAAATAAAACCCATGTCTCAGGCAAACTTCCTAGGAACAATAGTTATATCATTCAACTTGTAGCCAGATCCTGATTATCTACAGGACTACTCTGTTCAGTTAGCAGCCAGATGACCAGGATCAAAATTCCTCCAAAAATGATTGAGAAAACTGACTTTTAGATCTTCCATGAGAGTGTGAAGTACATCGGATAGTTACTTAAGTATCTTGTAAGCGCCCGAATCCGAGCAAACGCACACCCCCTCTTTTGGATCAAACGGTATGTAAATGGAATGGTACCTATTAAACGCACACCCCCTCTTTTGGATCAAACGGTATGTATATGGAACGGTACCTATTAAACGTCTACCCATACATTTGGATCAGTGGTGTCAGTAAAAAAAACCAAGTCGCGTAAGGCGAAATTACTACATTTAGTCAAGCTGTGGAACTCACAGAATGAAACTAAACGCACTGCATTTTTTCACAATGACCGTAGTCCGCCGCTTGTGCAAAACGGAGTGAAACTGACGAGCCTGTTCAGCGCGGTAGTGGTTTCGCTGTGATGCATAGCACGCTTTTCTGTACCTCTCTTCGTTTGAACCTTCTGAGCGTGTTTTTAATCCAAACATATCATATCTATATGTTTTTGGAATCAGGAACCGACAAGGAATAAGATGACATTATTTTTAAATCGATTTCGGAAATTTGATTTTGATAATAATTTTTATATTTTTAATTTTCAGACCTTGTTTTTAATCCGAATATAACATATTTATATGTTTTTGGAATCAGAAAATGATGAAAATAAGATGAACGTAAATTTGGATCGTTTTATAAAAAAATAATTTTAATTACAATTTTCAGATTTTTAATTTTTCAAAGTCATTAATTAATTTTTAAGCCACCAAGCTGAAATGCAATACCGAAGTCCGGCCTTCGTCGAAGATTGCTTGGCCAAAATTGCAATCAATTTGATTGAAAAATGAGGGTGTGACAGTGCCGCCTCAACTTTTACAAAAAGCCGGATATGACGTCATCAAAGACATTTATCGAAAAAATGAAAATAAAATCCGGGGATATCATACCCAGGAACTCTCATGTCAAATTTCATAACGATCGGTCCAGTAGTTTACTCTGAATCGCTCTACACACACACACGCACACACACACACACACGCACACACACACACACACACACACACACACACACACACACACACACACATACACCACGACCCTCGTCTCGATTCCCCCTCTGTGTTAAAACATTTAGTCAAAACTTGACTAAATGTAAAAACCAACATTTTTTTGTATTGTCTGTACAATTCTGCACCCAGTTCAGACATTCCAACCAAATGAATAATAGAATGATGATGCGTGATAGCAGGGCCGGACTAGGCGAAGAGGAGGGGGGGGGGGGGGTTGCCAGTGGTGGCCCAGGGGGATGTCCCCCCTGGCGGCAGGGGCGGATCAGTTCATTTTATGGGTGGTTTTTTTCAAAAGTATATTGTGAAGATATGGGTGTGAAGGCGCGAAGCGCCGAGCCGACGGCGCGAAGCGCCTAACTTGCTAGGGGGGTCCGGGGGCATGCCCCCCCGGAAAATTTTGAAAAAAAGGATGCAAAATGGTGCAATCTGGTGCATTCTGAGGATGATCATTACCAGTTTCAGGCAGCAGATTTTGTCACTGATTAATACCCCAAAAATTGAAACTCAATGTAAAATAAAGAAATGCATACCTCATTCAATATTTTTATTTTTGGGCTGGGGGGGGGTCCGGAAACCCTAGAACCACCCCCCCCCTCCCTCGTTGTGGGGGTCAGGGGGCGAAGCCCCCTGAAGCTGATGGGTAGGTCATATTCTGAGATAGGAAAATGGTCGCTCCTTGCATGAAACGGCATAAAATAAGCAATAATAAAAAAAATTAAATAAGTAAGGTACATGTTTAGGCTAGGGGGGAGGGGGGGGGGGTTGCGCAACCCCCATAACCCCCCCGGTAGTCCGGCCCTGGATAGCCATGCGAACAGAGGGTTACTATTCATGAGACGCTTAATTCTGAAGTTAAAGATGTCGACTTTCGTGTTTGATTTATTCTGTGTCCGTCGACGGGGCGGACGCCTTACCACTAGGCCAACCGTGCCGGTCAGACAGTTCATAGATAGAATGATGATAGATGTGCACGAATATCAAAGAATTAATTACAACATTATGTTTTAGATGAAGCAACCTTCCAGCTCAAAGCATGATTTTTGGGGTTTTTTGTGCTTAACGCCCAGCCGACCACAAAGGGCCTTATCAGGGCGGTGCTGCTTTGACATTTAACGTGCGCCACACACAAGACAGAAGTCGCAGCGCAGGCTTCCTGTCTCACCCAGTCACATTATTCTGACACCGGACCAACCAGTCCTAACACTAACCCCATAATGCCAGACGCCAGGCGGAGCAGCCACTAGATTGCCAATTTTAAAGTCTTAGGTATTACCCGGCCGGGGTTTGAACCCACGACCTCCCGATCACGGGGCGGACGCCTTACCACTAGGCCAACCGTGCCGGTCAAAGCATGATAGATGTGCACGAATATCAAAGAATTAATTACAACATATTTTTTTAGATGAAGCAACCTTCCAGCTCAAAGCATATAAACATAATTCAAGCTTTCGTCGCGAAATCCAAAGCTGTCAACACAGGAACGCATGCGTGAGCTAACTACATTTTGAAGACAGCCGACATGTTGCATCTGTCAAGATGAAAGGTATGTTCACAGCGTGTCTAGCTTAAAAAATCCACGTCCCTGATTCGGTATTTCGGTCGCTTCTTTGAACTTAATTTTCTATGAATGTGGAATAATGTGCACAGCCTGGGATGCAAGAACTTTAATTAAAACGCGGTATTCATAAAAATGTAGATCAAAACACTGCAGTTCACTGTTGCTGTTGACACTACTACACCACAAATCCAAAAAACATATATACTGCTAAAGTTCCAAAATTCAGAATAAAAAAACAAGAATGGTAGGTTATTGGATCATTTAATATAATTATGACAAAATACCACTTTACATTTACATTTTTAACATTTACATTTACATTTAGATTGCCTCGCCAGAACCTTGCAAGCGAGATTCTTCGACAATTTTTAGATAAGTTCATTATCTGTATATAAGTGTTAGCCTGTCTGTCTTCTTAAAAGACCACTGGGTCGACGTAGAGGTTACATGCCGAGTCTCAGTGATTATTAAAAATAATGGTCGAAGTTAGCGGATCATGAAAAATGCGAGCTTTAGCGAGCTTTTTCATGACCGCGAACTGAGACCATTATTTTTTTATAATCACTGAGACGAGGTGTGTAACCTCTTTATTCCTCCTTTCTTCAGTTATTCAAAGAAAACAGGAGTTTTTTTGCGAAAGTTTGATCGAATCCTATTCACTCAACCAGTCAACCTGCGCAGGCGATCGATTAATGCGCGGTTGTATGGTTCCGTGCAAATCATTCCATTCTGTTAACACTTCTTGTCAGTTTTCCTATTTTGGACTAAAATCAAGTACACAGATATGCTGTTATTCTGCTGTGGCGGCAAAGGCAGATATTGCGTGTTCTGTATATGTTTTGGTATCGCTTAGGATAATGTTCTTTCGTCAAATGGGACTAGCAGACGAACTTTTGCACCCGTGTTCCAACGTTAAAAACTGTATGAAGTTCAGTTTTCTGGGGAAAATAGTGTATGAAACCGCTTTATGTTGTTTAAATTGATGAGATGTGTGCATTTGGTTGCGTGTGATCTGTTTATTAAATGAAATATTGTTGAAAACTGACCGTCGGATTGCAGTCTGTTGTCGAAGAAACTGAGTGAAAAGAAATTTGAAAGGGGAACTACTCTTGTCGCTAGACAAAGTATGAGAGTTACTTGCCTTGGGAATTTGCTTGTGATGAACGTTTGTGCACAGCAGACCTAGATTCAGAAAACAACCAAACTCATGGATTTTATATGGAGATTCATGTGTTCAAGCCTGTAGTTGTTAATTCAAATGCGGTATGTTTGTATTGTTTGCTCCAGAGATGTATACTTCGTACATTAGAGCGTTCGGAACTTTTCAGTCGCAAAAGTAGTACCGACGCGGAACAGCTTCTCAACCCATTGCGCTATCGAGGATTCAGGCTGTTGCTGGGTCGTTATTTGTTTGGTTGCTGGGTGTTTATCGAAAAATAACTAGCTCTACAAGTTTACAGAGGTAAAGAAGCAGAGGGGGGAATAAGTACTGTTAATGAACGTACGTTTTTATACTACTACACCACAACAACAGTGCAGAGCAATAAAAAGACGTCTACGTGTCAGCGGCATAAGAAACTCGTCTTCCATCCCTATGACTGTCAACATTAATTGTGAAACACGTTACTGACTCTGTAGAGGAAGACACCATACTGGGGATGTTTGGTATATGTTCAAGTGGAAGAGTGCTCGTGGAGCAAATAAAAGACTGGAGTGATCTTTGCTAGTTTGCATGATGTTCTGTTGGGGACGGAAGCTGTTTTTGAAGCGGTACTCTGCGAGGAATGTTTTAGCATAAAGCAAAGATGAACTCACGTTGTCTTAACTGAGAATGAAAGTCAGGTAGGTTGTTGGAACCTTTGTTATTGACAAAACAATACATTCACAGATATTTCGACCCAACGGTCTTTTAAGTGAACAGACAAACACATATTCACACAAAACGTATCTTGATAGAATCAGTTTTGTGTAAATATATGTTTGTTTGTTCACTTAAAATACCGTTGGGTCGAAATATCTGTGAATGTATCGTTTTGTCAAGAACAAACATTCCAACAACCTATCTTTCTTGTTTTTTGATTCTGAATTTTGGAACGTTGGCAGTCTTTGTTTTTGGATTTGAGAATGAAAGTGTTGTACAATGACCCTTGGAAACAAGTATAGAACTTGGAGAAAATCATTCTTCAACGAAACCGCTTGTCCTATATATTGAACACTGTAATCGACAAGTCTTGTGTTAGTATCACTAACAAAAGAAAATGTGTGTAACTCAAACGCCCCCCCTCCCCCCCCCCCAAAAAAAAGCTAGGGAACGACTTTTAACAACACAAAAAGATGATTTGATTTCCTTTTTACATTTAGTCAAGTTTTGACTAAATGTTTTAACATAGAGGGGGAATCGAGACGAGGGTCGTGGTGTATGTGTGTGTGTGTGTGTGTGTGTGTGTGTGTCTGTGTCTGTGTGTCTGTGTCTGTGTGTCTGTGCGTGTGTGTGAGTAGAGCGATTCAGAGTAAACTACTGGACCGATCTTTATGAAATTTTACATGAGAGTTCCTGGGTATGATATCCCCAGATGGTTTTTTTCATTTTTTTGATAAATGTCTTTGATAACGTCATATCCGGCTTTTTGTAAAGGTTGAGGCGGCACTGTCACACCCTCATTTTTTAATCAAATTGATTGAAATTTTGGCCAAGCAATCTTCAACGAAGGCCGGACTTCGGTATTGCATTTCTAAAAATTAATAAATGACTTTGGTCATTACAAATCTGAAAATTTTAATTAAAAATTGTTTTTTTTTATAAAATGATCCAAAATTACATTCATCTTATTCTTCATCATTTTCTGATTCCAAAAACATATAAATATGTTATATTCGGATTAAAAACAAGCTCTGAAAATTAAAAACAATTAAAATTATGATCAAAATTAAATTTCCGAAATCGATTTAAAAACAATTTCATCTTATTCCTTGTCGGTCCCTGATTCCAAAAACATATAGATATGATATGTTTAGATTAAAAATAAACTCAGTAAGCTAAAAAGAATAGACATACAGAAAAGCGTGTTATCCTGCTCAGCGCGACCACTACCGGCACTATTCTGCATGGGTTGTCGATTTCACTGCCTTTGCCACGAGCGGTGGACTGACGAAACTACTAGTATGTGGTCTTGGTGAAAAAAGCAGTGCGTTCAGTTTCATTCTGTGAGTTTGACAGCTTGACTAAATGTTGTTATTTCGCCTTACGCGACTTGTTATTTATTCTATTAGTTTATTTGTTTTTACCGAAATAATGTTTTAAAAAAGGATAGAAGCACCTGTGCACACCGACAATATTCCTTTACCCCTGAGAGTATATTCGTAAATTCGAAATAGGTAACTCGGCCCAACGAACCTATCCCAAAGAAGAAGAAAAACAGAAATTATGGAGAAATTATTAAAATCTTGAGTATAAGTTCGAAAATCGATTTTCTTTTTCTTTTCAATGTTACTGTTTTTTTCAGTGGTCACTTTTGTGCAAAAGTTTTAATGCCCCATATTCAAGTTTCATAGGTATACATTATCTTGTATATTATAAGCACGTGACGTCCCACTTTCCTTTTTACATTTAGTCAAGTTTTGACTAAATGTTTTAACATAGAGGGGGAATCGAGACGAGGGTCGTGGTGTATGTGTATGTGTGTGTGTCTGTGTGTGTGTGTGTGTGTGTGTGTGTGTGTTAAGCGATTCAGAGTAAACTACTGGACCGATCTTTATGAAATTTGACATGAGAGTTTCTGGGTATGATATCCCCAGATGTTTTTTTCTTTTTTTGGATTAATGTCTTTGAAGACGTCATATCCGGCTTTTTGTAAAAGTTGAGGCGGCACTGTCACACCCTCATTTTTCAATAAAATTGATTGAAATTTTGGCCAAGCAATCTTCGATGAAGGCCGGACTTTGGTACTGCATTTCAGCTTGGAGGCTTAAACATTAATTAATGACTTTGGTCATTAAAAATCTGAAAATTGTAATTAAAATTATTTTTTTACAAAACGATCAAAAATTACGTTCATCTTATTCTTCATCATTTTTTTTATTCCAAAAATATATGAATATGTTATATTCGGATTAAAAACAAGCTCTGAAAATTATAAATATAAAAATTATGATTAAAATAAAATGTCCGAAATCGATTTAAAAACAATTTCCTCTTATTCCTAGTCGGTTCCTGATTCCAAAAACATATAGATATGATATGTTTGGATTAAAAACACGCTCAGAAAGTTAAAACGAAGAGAGGTACAGAAAAGCCTGCTATCCCTCTCAGCGCCACCATTACCGCACTATTCTGGCTTGTCGATTTCACTGCCTTTGCCACGAGCGGTGGACTGACGAATCTACGAGTATGCGGTCTTGGTGCGTTCAGTTTTATTCTGTGAGTTCGACAGTTTGACTAAATGTAATAATTTCGCCTTACATGTTTTAACATAGAGGGGCAATCGAGACGAGGGTCGTGGTGTATGTGTGTGTGTGTGTGTGTGTGTGTGTGTGTGTGTGTGTGTGTGTGTGTGTGTGTGTGTGTGTGGACTGGGTGGCCGAGTGGTAACGCACTTGTGCTCGGAAGCGAGAGGTTGCGAGTTCGACCCTGGGTCAGGGCGTTAGCAATTTTCTCCCCCCTTTCCTAACCTAGGTGGTGGGTTCAAGTGCTAGTCTTTCGGATGAGACGAAAAACCGAGGTCCCTTCGTGTACACTACATTGGGGTGTGCACGTTAAAGATCCCACGATTGACAAAAGGGTCTTTCCTGGCAAAAATTGTATAGGCATAGATAAAAATGTCCACCAAAATACCCGTGTGACTTGGAATAATAGGCCGTGAAAAGTAGGATATGCGCCGAAATGGCTGCGATCTGCTGGCCGATGTGAATGCGTGATGTATTGTGTAAAACAAATTCCATCTCACACGGCATAAATAAACCCTTGCGCCTTGAATATGTGCGCGATATAAATTGCACAAAAAAAATAAAAAAAATAACAAAATAAAAATAAAAAATAAAAATCCCTGCGCTTAGAACTGTTCCCACGGAATACGCGCGATATAAGCCTCATATTGATTGATTGATTGATTGAGTGTGTGTGTGTGTGTGTGTGTGTGTGTGTGTGTGTGTGTGTGTGTGTGAGTGTGTGTGTGTGTGTGTGTGTGTGTGTGTGTATGTGTGTGTGTGTGTGTGTAGAGCGATTCAGAGCAAACTACTGGACCGATCTTTATGAAATTGTTAATAAGAGTTCCTGGGTATGATATCCCCAGATATATATTTTTTTTTCAATAAATGTCTTTGATGACGTCATATCCGGCATTTTGTAAAAGTTGAGGCGGCACTGTCACACCTTCATTTTCAATCAAATTGATTGAAATTTTGGCAAAGGAATCTTCGACGAAGGCCGGACTTTGGTATTGCATTTCAGCTTGGAGGCTTAAAAATTAATTAATGACTTTGGTCATTAAAAATCTGAAAATTGTAATTAGAATTCTGTTTTTATAAAACGATCCAAAATTACGTTTGTCGTATTCTTTATCATTTTCTGATTCCAAAAACATAATAATATGTTATATTCGGATTAAAAACAAGCTCTGAAAATTAAAAATATAAAAATTATGATTAAAATTAAATGTCCGAAATCGATTTAAAAACAATTTCATCTTATTTCTTGTCCGTTCCTGATTCCCAAAAACATAAAGATATGATATGTTTGGATTAAAAACCCGTTCAGAAAGTTAAAAAGAATAGAGATATAGAAAAGCGTGCTATCTTCCTCAGCGCAACCGCTACCGCGCTTTTCTGGATTGTTAATTTCACTGCCTTTGCCACGAGCGGTGGACAGACGATGCTACGAGTGTACGGTCTTGCGGAAAAAAATGCAATGCGTTCAGTTTCATTCTGTGAGTTCGACTGAGCTTGACTAAATGTTGTATTTTCGCCTTACGCGACTTGTTCTTTCTTTCCTTTGCAATCGCTGAACTTTCACTTATCTGTTTAAAATGTCATATATATCACTTTTACTTACTTTTCTCTATGGTAACAAAACACAAACTGACTAACAAAGAAAGAAAGGAACAAACAAACAAAAAACAAATGTAATTTCCCAAATGCTGTAATTGTCAAGCTTAAGTTTCCGAATCTGCATCTTGAGGGTCAGTTGAGGGAAAGTGGTGTTTGCTGTATGTATTGACCAAAGTGATGTGGCGGTATGGACATTGTGTGTGCACACAACACAGTACAGAGGGTAGTACGGGCAGCATAAACGCGGTTTACAGAGGAATTACCTTGTCACCACAACCTGCTGAGCAAAGCCACGGCCCCGCGAATGCCATTTCCTGGTAAACCGTGAATCCATAGTATGGGCCTGAGGAGCATGGCCGATACAGTGGAGTCCCCGTTTAAACCGCACCCCCTCCCCCAATGTAACACCTTCTTGTGTGTGTTTTTAGAAAATAACCCGAACCCTAAATCTAAGACCTGATCTTTCTTTTTTTTCTTTTTTCTTTTTTTTTTCTTTTTTTTCCATTTTTTTTCTTCTCTTTTTTGGATATTTTTTTTGAAAGACCTGATTTGTTTCACTTCTTTTTGAAATGGTCGTGAAATTCACTGTAATATGGTACAGTTGGCTGTCAGGCGCTACTTTGCTGCTTGATTTTCACAATTATATTCTACATTTAGATACGATTTGTGCTACAGATTTAACTTTGCGAGAGAAGAAATGTAGCGGTGGCAATCAATCAATCAATCAATCAACCAATCAAATCTTTGTAAGACGTATCGGACGCAAAACCAACACTCCCAGCGCGCTCTGTCAATAAGTCAACCAAGGATAACACAGAGGTAGGGGTATGAAGTTTTGATATATAGATAGAGAGAGAGAGAGAGAGAGAGAGAGAGAGAGAGAGAGAGAGAGAGAGAGAGAGAGAGAGAGAGAGAGAGAGAGAGAGAGAGAGAGAGAGAGAGAGAGAGAGAGAGAGAGAGAGAGAGAGAGGAGCTAGTGATTATAGCCTACCTGTGCATGATGACTTATGGTGTTCTGTGACTAGCAATTTTCTTCTTTTCTTGTGTACGTGAAAACAAGGCAGTTCCATTTCTAAAGTTACTCTCACTGAAAAAAACTGAATGACATCAAACAGGCAAATAAAAAAGACAAACAAAATAACAGACAATAAAGACTTAGAAAAAACAACAACAACAACAACAACAACAAAAACAACAACAACAACAACAACAACAAAAACAACAACGGACATCAACAAGAAGCAACAAAAGGCATAAAAAAGGACAAGAAAAAGAAAAGAAACTCCAAAAAGAACTTCGGTTAAGTATTTATTTTTTAAGTATTTATTTTTTAAGTATTTATTTTGGGGTCTTGTATGCACGTATACATGTGAATGTTTAGATTGATACGTTTTATCCCCAAATTGCACAATATCTAAGATTATCCTACATTCGTGAGAGAGTCATCCGTGAGATAATAATCGTTCAAATCACACGTGTGTATATCATGTAAATGAGGTCATGTCAAGCAAGTCTGGCAGAGACCTGTTTTTCCACTGCTTATGATGCCAAAGTCAACAAAACAAACGTCATTATAGAAACAAAAATTGCGCTCGCTAATTACCCTCGATGAATCTTTAGAACTAACACGTCACGCCACACTTTCAGAGTGACGTTTCTTTGCTTTGACGTAATAGATTGCACGAGGCTTTAGAAGAGATTGAGGTTCCAAAACAAGCGTCTTCAATTTAGCTGCCTCGACTGCAAGACATTTTCAGTAAAATACACGTAAGTACAGTATGTAGGATAAACAGAATACTACATGGCTTGCTGTGTCGTACCAGATTTACACTCGTTGCTTTTTCAAATAGTGAACAGCTCGCTTTCGCTGGCAGTTCAATATTTTAAAAAACAACTCGTGTAAATCTGGCACGACACAGCAAGCCATGTTGTATTCTCTATTTACAACGCTGTCACCAATCCTAAACAGAAGCCTCCAACACCATACCGCTAACATAATAATACACATACAATCCTAAAAATGCCGCGCTCCCCCCCCCCCCCCCTCTCCCCTTCAAAAATAAATAAATACGGTAAGCCCATTGATTTGTATGTAATGTTGAATTGGGAATTCGTATTGAGAAATTAACAAATGAATGTTACAACTATTAATTGTTGTGCTCCATGTTCCTTATTTCATGTATGCGGTAATAGTACCAATGGAATTTACTGAATAAACTTGTTTAAACCAATTGTAAGGTTTACATTGTGAATTATTTTCAATAATTGTAAAACAAAAAACAACAGAAAACAATAACAATCAAACAAAACAAAACTGTTCTAGCTTCGACAATAACGCCGCGAATCATTTTGTTTGGAAGATACACACCTTTAGCAGGGCTCCCCACGAACGCCCGTCCTAGAGTGTCCCGGGAACCCCACTTTTAATTTTTAGAGGGTCCTTGGACCCCTTTAGCAGAGTTTTAGAGGGTCCAGGGACCCCTTTAGCAGAGTTTTAGAGGGTCCATGGACCCCTTTAGCAGAGTTTTAGAGGGTCCAAGGACCCCTTTAGCAGAGTTTTAGAGGGTCCATGGACCCCTTTAGCAGAGTTTTAGAGGGTCCATGGACCCCTTTAGCAGAGTTTTAGAGGGTCCAGGGACCCCTTTAGCAGAGTTTTAGAGGGTCCATGGACCCCTTTAGCAGAGTTTTAGAGGGTCCAGGGACCCCTTTAGCAGAGTTTTAGAGGGTCCATGGACCCTTTAGCAGAGTTTTAGAGGGTCCATGGACCCCTTTAGCAGAGTTTTAGAGGGTCCATGGACCCCTTTAGCAGAGTTTTAGAGGGTCCATGGACCCCTTTAGCAGAGTTTTAGAGGGTCCATGGACCCCTTTAGCAGAGTTTTAGAGGGTCCATGGACCCCTTTAGCAGAGTTTTAGAGGGTCCATGGACCCCTTTAGCAGAGTTTTAGAGGGTCCATGGACCCCTTTAGCAGAGTTTTAGAGGGTCCCAAGAGTCCCGGGTCCCCAACCCCCTATTTTTATATGACGCATTGTGATCGCGAATAATGTAATATGTTTGTTTTTTTATAACCAGAATATTCGAGGAGGACACTTCAACTATACCAAGTCAAATGCAACAGACACGAACACTCTGTTCCCGCGTGAAAATGGGATAATTTGTGTTTGCACTTTGACTTAGCTGACGACTAAACGGTCTGACAAGAGTATACGGGACGCACGACAGAGGAAATTGAGTGCGTCCCGGGACCCGCTCTTTGTAGGTTTAGTGCGTCCCGGTGTGACGTTTTCATCTTTCGCCGTGTTGATATTTCGCTTCTCGGCCTCGTTGATCTAGTATAAACTCTACACTGAACAAAAAAACACCCTTCGATAGTACTGATGAGCGACCTTGTGTACCTTACATTCATGGGGCCAAATTTGTCCAACCAATTTGTTTTATTTAACCTAGAAATTTGATTCATCCTAAAATGTTTTAATCCTTCCTACTCAAGGGACGTAACCACTCAGTAAACGTTTTCGAAGAATTCGATTTTGGGGGTGAAATCTATTACATTTTACCACCAATTTTCTTCACATGCAAGAAACTGACATGCTTTTCGTCCTTAAATAATTTCACTTCTTAATTTTACCAGGAAACAACATTTCAGTCTTGAGTATATGCCGAGGGGGAAATATGTACACAGGCGAAAGATGAAATCGTGACACCGGGACCCGCTCTTTATAGGTTTAGCGCGTCCCGGGACCCCCTCCATGCATTTCTAGTACGTGATTTCAGCTTCTAGTGCGTATAGGACGCAGGGCTCTATGGGGAGCCCTTGTTGCACCACGCTTTGAAGTAATCCCACACTTTGAAGTAATCCCACACTTTGAAGTAATCCCACACTTTGAAGTAATCCCACACTTTGAAGTAATCCCACACTTTGAAGTAATCCCACACTTTGAAGTAATCCCACACTTTGAAGTAATCCCACACTTTGAAGTAATCCCACACTTTGAAGTAATCCCACACTTTGAAGTAATCCCACACTTTGAAGTAATCCCACACTTTGAAGTAAATTACTTCAAAGTGTGGGGATGTGCCCCACACTTTGAAGTAAACCCATTTTTTACTTCAAAGTGTGGGGGGATCTTCCCACACTTTGAAGTAACTTACTTCAAAGCGTGGGACTTTTGCATCGCCTGTTTGAGCCTGATGATTTTGTCAAAAAAAATGGCAAAGTCTTTTGGATGAGTGAACAGAAAAAGTGAGCGAGCCAAGAAACATAGTGATGTTTGTTATCAGGCTTTAAGCAATGTCCCATTGTTGAGTATGACGAAAACTCGTGGTGACGATTTTAAAACATGTTGGGTCATGCGGAGACTATCTGGGAACAATTGGGCTAATTCGGCACGATTTTACAAGCATGGGCTCACTGTAAAAAGCCCCCCCTACGACATTTCTCCACAAAATGTCCCCACTGTCACAATTTCCCGCCAAATGTCCGCAACTGCGATAATTTCCCGCCAAATATTCCAACTGCGACAACTCCCCGCCAGATGTCCCAGCTACGATAATTCCCACCAAAATGTCCCCACTACGACATTTCCCCGCAAAATGGCCTCCACTGCGACAATTCCCCGCCAAACAGCCCATCTACGACGATTCGTCGCCAAACTGATGTCCCCACTACGACAATTCCCCGCCCAGTGTTCCCCACTGCGACAATTCCCCGCACAATGTCCCCACTACGACAATTCCCCGCATAGTGTCCCCCACTGCGACAATTCCCCGCCAAATGTCCCCACTACGCCAAACTCCCTGGAAAATGTCCCCACTGTGACAATTCCCCGCCAAACGGCCCAACTACGACAATTCCCCGCCAAATGTCCCCATTACGCCAATTCTCCCTGGAAAATGTCCCTACTACGACAATTCCCCGCCAAACTGACCTACTACGACAATTCCCCGCCAAGTGTCCCCCAATGCGACAATTCCCCGCCAAATTTCCCCACTACGACAATTCCCCGCCGTGTCCCCCACTGCGACAATTCCCCACCAAATGTTTCCACTACGCCAATTCTCCCTGGAAAATGTCCCCACTGCGACAATTCCCCGCCAAACGTCCCCACTACGACAATTCCCCGCCAAATGTCCCCATTTGGCGGGGAATTACTGCAGTTGCGGACAATTGGCGACGAATTGTCGTAGTGGGGCCGTTTGGAGGGGAATTGTCGTAGTGGGAGGCATTTGGCGGGGAATTGTCGTAGTGTGGACATTTGGCGGAGAATTACCGCAGTTGTGGACATTTGGCGACGAATTGTTGTAGTGGGGCCGTTGGGGGGGGGGGGAGGATTGTCGCAGTTGGGACATTTCCAGGGAAGATTGTCGCAGTGGGGACATTTGGTGGGGAATTGTCGCAGTGGGGGACACCTCATGGCAGTGGGGATTTTTGGCGAGTAATTGTCGAAGGGGGAGACATTTGGCGGGGAATTGTCGTAGTGGGGCCATGTGGCGACTAATTGTCGTAGTGGGGCCGTTTGGCGACGAACTGTCGTAGTGGGGACATTTGGCGGGTAATTGTCGCAGCGGAGGACACTTGGTGGGGAGTTGTTGCAGTGGGGATATTTTGCGGGGAATTGTCGTAGTGGGGACATTTGGCGGGGAATTGTCGTACTGGGAACATTTGAAGACGAATTGTCGTAGTGGGGACGTTGGGCGGGGAATTGTCGCAGTGGAGGCCATTTGGCGGGGAATTGTCGTAGTGGGAACATTTGGCGGGGAAATGTCGCAGTGGGAGACACTTGGTGTGAAATTGTCGTAGTGGGGACATTTTGGCGGGGAAATGTCGCAGTGGGAGACACTTGGTGGGGAATTGTCGCAGTGGGGGACATTTGGCGGGTAGTTGTCGTAGTGGGGGCATTTGGCGGAGAACTGTCGTGGTGGGGACATTTTCCAGGGCGAGTGGCAACATTTCGCGGGGAATTGTCGCAGTTGGGATATTCGGCGGGGAATTATATCGCAGTTGGTATATTTGGAGAAGAATTATCGCAGATGCAGACATTTGGCGGGAAATTGCGACAGTGGGGACATTTGGTGGGGGCGTTGTCGTAGTGGGGACATGTTCCAGGGAGCCCATGCTTGTAAAATCGTGCCGAATGAGCCCGAGTGTTCTCAGATAGTCTCCGCGTGACCCCACATGTTCTAAAATCGTCACCACGTGTTTTCGTCACACTCAACAATAGGTCATTACTTTGGGTTGATAATAAACATCACTGTGTTTCTTGGCTCGCTCACTTTTTCTGTTCACTCATCCAAAAGACTTTGCCATTTTTTTTGACAAAATCATCAGGCTCAAACAGGCGATGCAAAAGTCCCACGCTTTGAAGTAAGTTACTTCAAAGTGTGGGAAGATCCCCCCACACTTTGAAGTAAAAAATGGGTTTACTTCAAAGTGTGGGGCACATCCCCACACTTTGACGTAATTTACTTCAAAGTGTGGGATTACTTCAAAGTATGGTGCAACAAACCTTGCCTTCAGCGCTCGAAACATCTTTGCCTTTGGGACTACAGAACGCTACCGGACCATACAACGCTTTTGTGTGGCGTACAGCTATTGAAAGGCGTGACGAAGTTAACGTAGATACGCCGAGTTTAAGGATGTTAAGTTTGAGAGTCTGTAATCAGTCAATGTACCGCAAAACAGACAATGTGCCGCAAAACAGACAATGTGCCGCAAAACAGACAATGTACTGCAAAACAGACAACGTACTGCAAATCAGACAATGTGCCGCAAAACAGACAGTGTACCGCAAAACAGACAATGTACCGCAAAACAGACAGTGTAAGTACTGCAAAACAGACAGTGTACTGCAAAACAGACAGTGTACTGCAAAACAGACAGTGTACTGCAAAACAGACAGTGTACTGCAAAACAGACAGTGTACTGCAAAACAGACAATGTACTGCAAAACAGACAGTGTACTGCAAAACAGACAGTGTACTGCAAAACAGACAATGTACCGCAAAACAGACAATGTACCGCAAAACAGACAATGTACCGCAAAACAGACAATGTACTGCAAAACAGACAATGTACTGCAAAACAGACAATGTACCACAAAACAGACAATGTACTGCAAAACAGACAATGTACTGCAAAACAGACAGTGTACTGCAAAACAGACAGTGTACTGCAAAACAGACAATGTACCGCAAAACAGACAATGTGCCGCAAAACAGACAATGTGCCGCAAAACAGACAATATGCCGCAAAACAGTCAATGTACTGCAAAACAGACAATGTACCGCAAAACAGACAATATGCCGCAAAACAGTCAATGTACTGCAAAACAGACAATATGCCGCAAAACAGTCAATGTACTGCAAAACAGACAATGTACCGCAAAACAGTCAATGTACTGCAAAACAGACAATGTACCGCAAAACAGTCAATGTACTGCAAATCAGACAATGTGCCGCAAAACAGACAAGATGCCGCAAAACAGTCAATGTACTGCAAAACAGACAATGTACCGCAAAACAGACAATATGCCGCAAAACAGTCAATGTACTGCAAAACAGACAATGTACCGCAAAACAGTCAATGTACTGCAAATCAGACAATGTGCCGCAAAACAGACAATATGCCGCAAAACAGTCAATGTACTGCAAAACAGACAATGTACCGCAAAACAGACAATATGCCGCAAAACAGTCAATGTACTGCAAAACAGACAATGTACCGCAAAACAGACAATGTGCCGCAAAACAGACAATATGCCGCAAAACAGTCAATGTACTGCAAAACAGACAATGTACTGCAAAACAGACAATGTACCGCAAAACAGACAATATGCCGCAAAACAGTCAATGTACTGCAAAACAGACAATGTACCGCAAAACAGTCAATGTACTGCAAATCAGACAATGTACTGCAAAACAGACAATGTACCGCAAAACAGTCAATGTACTGCAAATCAGACAATGTACTGCAAAACAGACAATGTACTGCAAAACAGACAATGTACCACAAAACAGACAATGTACCGCAAATCAGACAATGTGCCGCAAAACAGACAATGTACTGCAAAACAGACAATGTACCGCAAAACAGACAATGTGCCGCAAAACAGACAGTGTACTGCAAAACAGACATTGAACTGCAAAACAGACAATGTACCGCAAAACAGACAATGTACCGCAAAACAGACAATGTACTGCAAAACAGACAGATCACTGTACCCGTTGTACAATACATGTACTTATGTAAGAGCAGGAATGAAACTGCTTAGTGGACTGATCTTTTCATACGGGAGCCTTCAAGGCTCTTCTTTCTCCTCATTTCCGTGCGAACTACCCTATCAAGGCGGCTAGTCGAGCACACAGCGAAAAAGTAAATGGCGTTAGACCCTGGGCTTCTGTATGAGAGTGTAAGTTACCTCATTATCTCTACCTCATTTCCGCAGTACCCAGTGCCCAGGGCACTTACCATTGTACCCGTCTTAGTCTTTCTCGGGTCGTCATTTTCCTTTTACAGATCAACTGACTGATATGTCCATACATTACTAAACTACAACGCTGATTGTATTATTTGTACGAATATGGCTCTTTGGGGGGGGGGGGGGGGGGGACTTCGTTGTTGTTCTCGTCGTGTTGTCGTTGTTGCTGTTCTTAATGTTTTTGTTGTTCGGGGAGGGGGGGGGACTTCGTTGTTGTTTTCGTTCTTGTTGTCGTCGTGTTGTTGTTGTTGTTGTTGCTGTTCTTAATGTTTTTGTTGTTGTCTTCGTCGTAATCGTTATCGTTGTTGTTGTTGTTGTTGTTGTTGTTGTATGTTGGTTTGTTTGGTTGCTTGTTGTTGTCTTCATTGTTTGTTTTCCTTGGTCTCATTACTGTATATATTTTTCTTCTTCTTCTGCGTTCGTGGGCTGAAACTCCCACGTACACTCGTGTTTTTTGCACGAGTGGAATTTTACGTGTATGACCGTTTTTTTACCCCGCCATTTAGGCAGCCATACGCCGTTTTCGGAGGAAGCATGCTGGGTATTTTCGTGTTTCTATAACCCACCGAACTCTGACATGGATTACAGGATCTTTTTCGTGCGCACTTGGTCTTGTGCTTGCGTGTACACACGGGGGGTGTTCGGACACCGAGGAGAGTCTGCACACAAAGTTGACTCTGAGAAATAAATCTCTCGCCGAACGTGGGGACGAACTCACGCTGACAGCGGCCAACTGGATACAAATCCAGCGCGCTACCGACTGAGCTACATCCCCGCACTGTATATATAACTTCTGTGTGTTTGTTTGCCGGTTAGTTCATTCGCTGCTGTGCTGGTCCTTCAATCGTTAAAGGGGGTTCGGTGGACACTTTCGCACAATGGAGTGAACAAGTCGTGTCCACCAGTTGGTGATTACCTCTTTGCAAGCAATCTGCTGTTAGTAACTTGATAATGCTCCTTAATCCCGGAGTAGGTGTGCCCGCTGTCCAGATCCCTGCCTCATTTCCGCCAGAAGCATTAGAGGCGGTCCAAGGCTTGTGGAGGGACTAATGCAATCGATAAGACACCGCTGTGCCCAAGGCAGTGGCTATTGTGTCGCCCCAAGCCTTCTCCGGCCCTCACTTTTGACTCCTGTCACTGCGTCTATTTCATGGCTACACCGGGCGCCACCATCTTGGCGTTCTTTCTTCTAAAAATATACAAACAATTTCTCCGACCTTCATTTCTCATCTCTTCAGATGTTGTCCTCCCTGGCTACACAGGTCCCTTGCCTCTGAAAATACACGAACAGGTCAAACGAATACGAATATTGTGGGCAGGAATTCTCTTCCCCCCCTCCCCCCCCCCCCCCCCCCGCGCCAATTTCCTCCTCCTGTCAGTCTTGTCCATGGCTACATGGGGCACGATCATCTAAGGTCCTTTGCGTCTAAAAAAATACACAGACAAGTCAAACTATTGTATTGTGGGCAGGAATTGTCCCCCCCCCCACCCCCTTTTTCCCTCCTGTCAGTCTTTTCCATGGCTACACGCGGCGTCACCATCTTAGGTCCCTTTCCTCTGAAAATATACTAACAAGTCAAACTATTCTTTCGTGGGCAGGACTCCCCACCATCTTAGGTCCCTTTCCTCTGAAAATACATGTATATGTTACAGTAAATTCTCGAAACTAGAAAATTTGCGAAATCCCTGAATATTTCAGTAAATTTGTGAATTTCCTGTTTCACTCCGGGATTTCACAAATGTCCTAAAAATTCTAGGAAATCTGCGAATTTCCTGAAATGAGCATGCCATTTTTTCACAAATTTACTGAACAGTAAAAAACGTTTCCGTAAATTTGTAAAATTCTTAAAATAAAAAAAAGAGTCCGTTTTCTTTATTTTACATTGTGATTTTGATAGATTTACTGTTAGAAGAAAAAGAAAGTTGATTTGAGCATGATTTGAACCGAACATCTTCTATTTTTGGGTCCGACACACTATCGACCCGCCACGCCAGCCACATGAAAGGAAAGTGAAAAGAAATCATAAGATGTTTGTGGTGTTGGGATCACAAAACTCATGTAAAAACAGCTCACACCTGAACTACCAAGCCTTTGCAGTTCAGTCCGCGTTTGGTTCATTTTGCTGATAGGCAGCCCAACAGGATGGCAGGCAATGCAGATGTTGAACTGAAGTTCACCACAGAACTTTTCAGACAACATATTGTTTAATCCCAAAGTCGGAATATAACAAGATTGTATCGCCGTATCGCCGGCATATCTCTCTGACCGGGTGCATAATTACTGCGCGGAATCTATCAAAATAAGAATACAGAGTTGGGACAGGTTAAGAGAGAGAGAGATGAGTGTCATAATGTACCTTTTAATGTACTCGTTCAAATTTTATGTTAAACATTTTAGGAAACATGTAAGTATCAGAGAGAGAGAGAGAGAGAAGAGAGAGAGAGAGAGAAATATGAGTGTTTAACTTGCATTAATATAAGGAAACCAGAATCATTAAATGGTTCACAAGCAACCAACAAAGCACTTGTTTCCCTTCAAATGTGTTTCAGTAAAACTTGCGAATTTCCTGCCCCTTGAAATCAGGAAATTCGCAAATTTCCTAGAATTTTTAGGAAATTTGTGAAATCCCTGAGTGAAACAGGAAATTCACAAATTTACTGAACTTTTCAGGGAATTCGCAAATTTCCTGGTTTTGAGAATTTACTGTAACATATACAAACAAGTCAAACTACTCTTTCGTGGACAAAACCCCCTCTCCCTTCCCTCCTGTAAGTCTATTCCATGCCATGGGGCGTCACAATCTTAGGTCCCTTTTTTTTTAGGTAAAACCAACTGGGTTTTTTTCCAAATTCTTCATGCACTGATTTGTTTTAATCTGCACTCTAAAACAATCTTTTTGAAATTGAAATTCATTAAAATAAAGAGGAATTATGACCGCTGTGTATTTTTTTCAATTTAAAAAATAAACAGAGGTAGCGCACCGCGAAAACAGTGTTTGCTCAAATCAGTGGACACGCCTATTGCCAGAAAAATACGTACACTTCATGAAAGAAAGTTGTAAAGAAAGTTTCACTCAATGATTCGTGATAAAAAAAAAACTGTTTTGTGCACCAAACTTCTTTCAAAGTGTCCCGTTTTCTTGATTTATAATGTTGAAATTGCTGAAAGTCGTTGAAACAGACTATATTTTTTTTAAACGACTTAATTGTATTTTTAGGTTTATGTACAATTCTGTATGATGCTAGATATGACTTTTCCAATGTAACGTATGAAAGAACCCATTGTTATTCAGCAAATTAAGACATTTTCCCAATTAAAGTGGTTTTGTTGTTTGTAAAATCACTTGATGAACATTGTTGTAAAAACAAATTCCATCATCTTTTGACGACATAAGTTTACGTAACCATTTGATCGAAAAATAGTTACTGAGTGACATCGCTGAAAATGGCTCCAAAGTAGTGAGGTTGGTGTGTTTCATCTGCATTTTTGGAGTCTTGTGCACACTTTGGTGCTAATGTAAGTGATCAGGACGGTAAGAGTAATGAACGAACCACCAAAAATCGTATTTTCAGCAGGGCGCACTCTATTTGTCAAGTCTTGATGATCCTGAATATTTTTCGCAGAAAAATACTCAATAAGAAAAGGCTATGAATTCTTCAAAATTGCGGCGCTCCTCGAGTCCGATGTCTGCTCTTAAATCTCAGGTCAGTTTTTAACACCAAAAACAACGCAAAAGACGAACTGCACAAGGTGAAAGAGTGTTATTTTGTCTCCCTGTTTTGGGAACTTCCGATTTTCCGCAAGAGTGACCTTTCCTTAGCTTGGTTATGTCTACCTTTCCTCTAAAAATACACAAACAAGTCAAACTATTCTTTCGTGGGCAGGATTACCCCCACCCCTCTTTTTGCCTTCTGTCAGTCTTTTCCATGGCTAAATGCAGGGAGCGTCACCATGTTAGTTTTGACCGGCACGGTTGGCCTGGTGGTAAGGCGTCCGCCCCGTGATCGGGAGGTCGTGGGTTCGAACCCCGGCCGGGTCATACCTAAGACTTTAAAATTGGCAATCTAGTGGCTGCTCTGCCTGGCGTCTGGCATTATGGGGTTAGAGGTGACTGGGTGAGACATGAAGCCTGTGCTGCGACTTCTGTCTTGTGTGTGGCGCACGTTATATGTCAAAGCAGCACCACCCTGATATGGCCCTTCGTGGTCGGCTGGGCGTTAAGCAAACAAACAAACAAACAAACAAACCATGTTAGTTCCCTTTTGCTTTAAAAGAACTCACACAAACAAGTCAAACTATTATATCGTGGGCAGGACCCCCCCCCCCCCCCTCCCCCCGTTTTTTTTTCTCCCTTATGTCAGTCAGTTCCATGGCTACGTGGGTTGCCACCATCGTAAGTTCCTTTCCTCTAAAAAAAAACCAACAACCCCAAAACACAAACACAAAACCCAGATACAAGTTTTTTAGTACTCGTATGTCGTAAACCAGCCCCTCCCTTTTTTCTCCTGTCATTTTTGTCCCATGGCTGCAGGGGACGCCACCATTTGAGGTCATTTTTCTCTACAAATCCACAAACAGGTCAACCCAGGGGCGGATCCAGGGGGAGTTTCCGGGGTTTCCGGACACCCCCCCCCCCCCCCCCAGCCTAAAAAAAAGAGAGAAAAAAGAGAGAAAAAAAGAGGAAATAAACTTGAAAATAAACAAAATATGTTGGCAGATTGCACCAGATTGCTCCATTTTCCTTGTTTTTATCACATTTTTCCTGGGGGGGAGGGGGGGCATGCCCCCCTTCCCCCAATTGGAGCCAGCCTTTGTCTTCTTAAATGACAGTTTTGGAAGGTAGTGGGATAATTTGTTGGCTCGGGTTGCACCAGATCGGTCAATTTTCCTTGTTTTTATCCAAATTTGTCTTCTTAAATTAACTTTTTGCAAGGTACGTGTATTAGGGGTAGTTTCTTGGCTCAGATTGCTCCATTTTCCTTATTTTTATCATTTTTTTTCGGAGGGGGCATGCCCCCGGACCCCCCTAGGAGATACGGGCGCTTTGCGCCATCAACTAAACGCTTCGCGTTGTCGATGTGTCCCTAAAACAAATTTGGAACCCCCCCCCCCCCCCCCCCCCCTTAAAAAAGGTGTGATCCGCCCCTGCAACCTGTTTTATCGCCGTGAGGTATTCATCTGCCTGCACCATTCCTCCCAGGCACTTCAATCTTAGGTCCCTTGCCTGAAAATACACACATTTTGTTCTCCTGTCAGTCATCCATGGCTACACAGCGCGCCACTATCTTCGGTGCTTTTTCTCTTTGAATGCACACTTTATTCCCCGTAAACATGGCTTCGCCATCTTATGTCCTTTTTTTCTCGCCAAATACAAACGTGTTTTTTTCCCGTGCACAGAGCTTGACGGACTATATAAGGTCTGATATTCTTCTGAAACTGTACATAGTTTCTTTCTGTCAGATCTACCTGTCTCTACTCAAGGCGCCACCATCTTTGGAGAATCATTATCTTCTTTCTTCACACACACACACACACGCACACACACACATACACACACGCACATACACATACACACACACACACACATTCACACACATACACACACACGCAAATACATTATCAAACACACACACACACACACACACACACACACACACACACACACACACACACACACACACACACACGCACAACACACACCCAACCCTCACCCCCACGCACACACCAGGTAACATTGTTTTTTAATTAATTCATTTATTTACTCATTTCAATACATGTCGTGTCCCGGTAGGGATTTTTGCTGCCGCACATTAAGAGTGACACTTTCACCCTGGCATCAAAATATATGAGAGTGAAAAGTTCAGACCAGCAACTGTGGTGATAGATTGAAACGCTCTTTGTTCCCAAAGCTCCGTGAAAAAGCCTAAACCAGAAATATCGCTGCACATAGTATCTTAAAGTCCCAATCCGCCTCCTGATCACTGTCTCATATAGATCTAGCAATGCTTTAACACATGTTAAGATCATCCCTCCACTAGGTCACATACCAATAATCAACACCCTGACTGCTTGCTGCATGGTGAGTTGGAAATTATTCATGGATTAATTTCCGATAAAGGCGCAACAGTTCCTTTGACGAAACTAATTCTTTATACAAACAAAAAATACCACTGTGCAAGGATAGCACCCAGGTTGTTCAATACAATTCAATTCTTCTTCTTCTTCTTCTTGGCGTTCGCAGAGGTTACACAATCAGTCCAGCACTGGTGATAAATGTTGTCGTTTTCTCCAACTCCTGTCGACTGCCGTATAGTTTGGTCTGCAAGGGAGTTGGTGACGGCCACACTTCTTTTCGTTCCTCATCTAGTAAGGGACATCGCTGTAAGATGTGTTCCGCTGTTTGGTCTTCTTGACCGCAGGCACAGGTTGGTGATGGCGCCAGCTTGAACTTTCGGTTCATGTGAGCATTGAGCCTGTTGTGGCCAGTACGCAGCCTGATGAGGTTGACTTGCTGCTCTCTGGACATTGCGTGGTAGTCATCTCTGTTTGTCCTTGGCCTCATCAATGCCTTGATGATTGTCTTCTGCTCACTAAAGCTGACACTGTTTTCAGGTTGGTCTTCCACGGCTCCTTCTTTCGCCAGCTCATCTGCCCTTTCATTTCCTGGTATCCCACAGTGTGCTGGTATCCACTGGAGGACAACTCTTCTGGTTTGTCTGACCATCTGTAATGCTTTGGCCAGCTGTGGGAGTTTGTCGTTCTCTAGGGCCTGAAGGACTGAAAGGGCGTCCGAGAGGAAGACAACTTGGTAGCAAGGGTCTGCGGAGTCCTGAACCAAGGAGGCGGCCTGCATGAGAGCTTCTGCTTCTGCTTTATAGTTTGTGCAGTGTTTGCCAGTGGCAACGCTGGATGTAGCTGTATGTCCCCCAGGGAACTGGATGAGAATGCCTGCACCTCCATTGAGCACGGCGTTAGTTGCTGATCCATCGGTGTATACATGGATCCACGCCTCTTTTGGGTACTGTTCGTCGATCAGGGCTAAGGTGAGTGCCTGTCGAGCTGTGTCATTCTGATCTTCTCCTGAGGTAACATGTGGAACACTGGTGCAGATCTGGATGCCTGGTTTCTCTGTTGCCTTGGGGGTTTCCTCTTCTTCTTGAGTCAGAGGTAGAGTGTTCTGTGGGAGGACTTCCCTGTACTGTCGAGAAAGTCTCTTGCTCTCGTGTACAAAACTGCTCCGTTTGAGCCGGTTCTTGGTGAGGTTGCTCAGTCTGTGCTTCATGGGGTGGTCGGGTAGGCACTTGAGCTTCTCGGCCTGTACCATAGTCTTGGCTTCTCTTCTCTGACAGAGGGGTTGGATGGTGGTAAGCTTCTCCATTTCCTTGATGGGCGTGGATTTCATTGCACCAGTGATGAGTCGGAGGGCCTGGTTTTGCACACGGTCAAGGGTCTGCAGGTTTGTCTTGGCTGAGGTTGACCACGCTGTGGAGCCGTACTCGAGGTGGGGTCTGATTGTTCCCTGGTATACTGTCTTCAGTATCTTCTCGTTCGCTCCCCAGGTGGTACCTGCCAGCTTCCTGAGTATGGCTAGCTTGCGCCGGGCCTTCGTCTCTGCCTGTGCAATGTGTGGTTTCCAGGTCTGCCGTCTATCAAAGGTGACACCAAGGTACGTTGCTTCTTCATCCTCTCTCAGAGGAGTTCCACCAAGCCTAATTGTTCCGGCTTTCTGCTTTGGCGACAGTGTGAATAGGGTGGTGGAGGATTTCTCCTTGTTGATGGAGACGCACCAATCTTCTGCCCATGCGTTCAGCCTATTTGCCGCTTGCTGCATTCTGTAGGTGGCAGTACTTGCATGCTCCTCCTTGCACCAGATCACAAGGTCGTCTGCGTAGAGAGCAGCTTTGATCCCCTTGGGCATCTCAGACACCAGATCGTCGATGAAGAGAAGGAAGAGTGTGGGGGAGAGGACTCCGCCCTGAGGGACGCCATGACGAAGGAGGAACTTCTTGCTTTTGGTCTGGTCGACGTTAACTCTTGCCCTGCGGTTATAGAGGTAAGAGCGAATCCACTGGTACATGTTGCTGGACACGCCTTTCCTCAGCAGTTTTACAAGGAGTCCATCTTTCCAGACCTTGTCAAAGGCCTTCTGAAGATCTATCCAGGTGACGAAGACCAGCTTCTGTTCCTGAAAGGCATCTTCAACTTCTTGCGCCAGGTAAGTGACCTGATCTTCAGTGCTGCGGAACTGTCGGAATCCAGCTTGTTCGGGGGCGAGGAGGTTCCTGGATTCCAGGTACCACCTCAGGCGCTCGTTCACAATTCTCTCCAGGGTCTTCACAACACAGCTGGTGAGGCTGATTGGGCGATAGCTGGTGGCCTTCTTTGGATCCTTCCCTTTTTTTAAGATGGGGATCATGATCGCTTCTCGCCAGAGTTGTGGTAGCGATCCTTCTTGCCAGCTGCTGTTGAAGACCTCGAGTAGCTTGTTCTCTGCTGCACTACCAAGGTGGGTTAGCATCTCGTTGGTGATGCCGTCTGGGCCAGGGGACTTCTTCGCCTTTGACTTTTTCAGAGCTGAGTGCAGCTCGTGGAGTGTGAGTGGTTGACTCATGGCGTCCACTGTCGACTGTCTGGCAGGTCTCTCTCTTTTCTCTCTTCTTGCTTCTCTCTGTTTCTCGGGGCTAACATGGAGGTTGCTCTCAGCTGCATAGCTTTGAGCAAATTGGTTGGCAGCATGCTTTCCAGTTAGCACCTTCTCGTTCTCTTCTAATGTGATCTTTCCTCTGCTGGTGTTCTCATCATTCAACTGCTTGGTGAGCCTCCAGAGCTTTCTGCCATCCTTCTCAAGGTTCAGAGAGCTTGTTTTCTCTTGCCAGCTTCTCCGTCTTGCCTGTAGCTTCTTTTTGAGAAATTTGGCTTTGGCTTCCTGGAGGCGGATGTTGTTGTTTTGTGACGGGTACAATTCAATTCAATTCAATTATCTGAATGTAAGACATCTATATCTATATACGGCTTGTATGTGTCTGTCTGTCTGTGTGTTCGCTATGCACGGCCAAAGTTCTCGATGGATCTGCTTCAAATTTGGTGGGCATATTCAGGTAGACCCCGGACATAATCTGGTCGATGAAAATGTTCAACACGTGCTCTCAGCGCGCCACGCTGAACCCATTTTGGTTTTTATGGTTTTTCTGTACATCCATTCCCAGTAACTCTTCCTTATCTTCTCCAGTGTTTTGCGCGTTTATCTCCCTTCCTTCGTGTGGCGTCAATCGCGTACGGTATTCGTGTGGCGTCAATCAAGTGCGGTATTCGGCTCTACTTCTTTCCGGCGAAGCCGGTACCCGGCGAAGCGGGTAATTATCTAGTACATAATATGTTTCTTTTGGCTCGTAGACACAAATAACATAATAACTTCATTTGTGGTATGTGACCAAGTGGAGGAATAGTCTTATTTCATGTTAAAGCCTTTCCAGATCTGAGACAGTGCGGGTAATTGTTATCACTGTGCGAAGTGGGCCTTTACACACCAGGCTGTCACCAACAATACAGCTATGCTCGATCCTCCACCATCCCCGTTCTTTATATCACAGGATCAGAAGTCCCAATGAGAACGCGTTTGTCAATATTGGATTATGACAGTTTAAAGCTTTCTCCGCTGCCGCATCCTATTACACTTTTACATAAATTCATCTGATTTCCGTCACTGAATAGTCGTCAAAATGCAAGCTGTTTCCCAAGAACCCTCAGCTCGCAATGAGCAGACAATATAAAGTCGTCTGATTTCGGCCCATGGTTTAGGAGCTACAAACCCTTTTACCAGTGTTTGATTATTGCCCGCTCCAAGCGTCAGAGCTGTGAAGCTTGACAATACCTTTTGGCGGGGATGTTGCTCAGTCGGTAGCGCGCTGGATTTGTATCCAGTTGGCCGCTGTCAGCGTGAGTTCGTCCCCACGTTCGGCGAGAGATTTATTTCTCAGAGTCAACTTTGTGTGCAGACTCTCCTCGGTGTCCGAACACCCCCGTGTGTACACACAAGCACAAGACCAAGTGCGCACGAAAAAGATCCTGTAATCCATGTCAGAGTTCGGTGGGTTATAGAAACACGAAAATACCCAGCATGCTTCCTCCGAAAGCGGCGTATGGCTGCCTAAATGGCGGGGTAAAAACGGTCATACAAGTAAAAGCCGTGGGAGTTTCAGCCCATGAACAAACAAACAGACAATACCTTGTTATCATACTTGTTTGTTTCCACCTTTGAATGACCTGACCAACGATTCAAGATTAGATTAAGTAAACAAACACAGAAACTAATAAAGAAAAAACTACAAGCAATAATATTTTAACTTGCTTAGAAAAAAATAAACCAAAACAAACAAAGAAGCAAAGAAACACAAGCAATACATAAAAAAAAAATAATAATAAACAAGTCGCGTAAGGCGAAATTACTACATTTAGTCAAGCTGTGGAACTCACAGAATGAAATTGAACGTAGTCCGCCGCTAGTGCAAAAGGCAGTGAAAGTGACGAGCCTGTTTGACGCGGTAGCGATTGCGCTGTGCTTCATAGCACGCTTTACTGTACCTCTCTTCGTTTTAACTTTCTAAGCGTGTTTTTAATCCAAACATATCATATCTATATGTTTTTGGAATCAGGAACCGACAAGGAATAAGATGAAAGTGTTTTTAAATTGATTTCGAAAATTTAATTTTGATCATAATTTTTAATTTTTTAGATTTTCAGAGCTTGTTTTTCATCCAAATATAACATATTTATATGTTTTTGGAATCAGAAAATGATGAAGAATGAGATGAACGTAAATTTGGATCGTTTTATAAAAAAATTTTTTTTACAATTTTCAGATTTTTAATGACCAAAGTCATCAATTAATTTTTAAGCCACCAAGCTGAAATGCAATACCGAAGTCCGGCCTTTGTCGAAGATTGCTTGGCCAAAATTTCATTCAATTTGATTGAAAAATGAGGGTGTGACAGTGCCGCCTCAACTTGTACAAAAAGCCGGATATGACGTCATCAAAGACATTTATCGAAAAAAAGAAAAAAACTTCCGGGGATATTATACCCAGGAACTCTCATGTCAAATTTCATAAAGATCGGTCCAGTAGTTTACTCTGAATCGCTCTACACACACACACGCACACACACACACACATACACACATACACACATACACCATGACCCTCGTCTCGATTCCCCCTCTATGTTAAAACATTTAGTCAAAACTTGACTAAATGTAAAAAACCAGTCGCGTAAGGCCAAAATACAACATTCAGTCAAACTGTCGAACTCACAGAATGAAACTGAACGCAATGCAATTTTTCAGCAAGACCGTATACTCTAGCATCGTCAGTCCACCGCTCGTGGCAAAGGCAGTGAAATTGACAAGAAGAGCGGGGTAGTAGTTGCGCTGAGAAGAATAGCACGCTTTTCTGTACCTCTCTTCATTTTAACTTTCTGAGCGTGTTTTTAATCCAAACATATCATATCTATATGTTTTTGGAATCAGGGTGAAAAATGAGGGTGTGACAGTGCCGCCTCAACTTTTACAAAAAGCCGGATATGACGTCATCAAAGGTATTTATCGAAAAAAAGAAAAAAACGTCCGGGGATATCATTCCCAGGAACTCTCATGTCAAATTTCATAAAGATCGGTCCAGTAGTTTGGTCTGAATCGCTCTACACACACACACGCACAGACACACACACAGACACACACACAGACACACACACACACACACACACACACACACACACATACACCACGACCCTCGTCTCGATTCCCCCTCTATGTTAAAACATTTAGTCAAAACTTGACTAAATATAAAAATTACAAACAAGCAATATTGTATCTGCCCAGGAACAAATGAAACTTAAAAAATAAAGAACCAAAGAAAAACAAGCAATAAAATTATGTCAACTGCCTAGAAACAAACAAACAAACAAACAAACAGGCAAACAAACACAAGCAATATCCATTAGCTAAGCTGCACGAAGCGGGCAGAGACAGACAGACTGGAGCAATATAGTTTCGTGACATAACGCCAAGCGGTCACAAGTGTTAGGTAATGTTTTCAACGCCACTCTCACCCCCACTTGTCATGTAAAATGCATCAGTGGTCGCTCTCCGATCGGACGATACCGGCCACTTTTCACGTCCATAATCGAATCAGGCCGGGGTCGATGGCTTATAGCCTACATTTACTTCTGTGTGCGACCAGTAGACTGCTCACTGCATAGCGGTTTTCCGGATGCCTTGCCTTATGTTCTATTGTTCATATTAAGCCCACTGTATTTTTTCGTGATACGTTTTAAAAAAGATTTCCAGACAAAATAGCAGGTATATCAGCTACCCAGCAGCCAGGGCTGGCCGGGCATTATTATTGGCCTGTCTGGGTAGCTTGTCGCTATCACGGCCTGTCGCACTGTGTTGTAAATCGGCTGTCGCAGTTTGTCGCACAATCGACCTTCAGTGTCAAAACAACAACAGCAACAGTAGCAGCAGCAACAACAACAACAGCAACAGTAGCAGCAGCAACAACAACAACAACAACAACAACAACAACAACAACAACAACAACAACAACAACAACAACAAAGAAACAAAACAACAAAGAAAGAAACAAAACAACACTGAAGAAGGCCCAATTATGGCAACCATGCATCATCCACTCATTCACGCGCACGCACAGCTGCAGACCCTTAATTACCTACCTCCAACACACACAAACACAAAAGCCCATTACACCAATGACATAATGCGAACAGTGAACAGACTACAAGCAGGCCCACTGGCCCTTTATGCCTGTTTATCTAAACTACAAGCAAAACACAACCGATCGGGACATCCATCTGGCAATTACAGCCGTAATGATAGTCTGAACAGCTACAACAACTGCCGCAACAACAACAAGATTATTACACCCGCAAGGAAGGGGTTAGAAGTAGCGTTCAGCGTATGCCGAGCCCGCATTGTCCGGCGCAGCGAGAGATGTCAGATTAATGGGATCAAGGCAAGTAAGGTTAACACGAACATAACAGGAAACTGCAAGGACGTCAGCAAAGCCTTGTTAAATCATTAAAAGCCAGAAAAGCGTAAGCGGAGAAGGTAAAAGCGGAAGGTTTTGACGTCCTCGTTCTGGGTGGTGACGGGCCTGCGGGTATACGATAACGCTGGAACCCGGATCACAGCTCAGAAAATACCATGTTTTCAGACCGATCTCGCCACCAAAAAGGGGTTGGGGTTACTGCACTATTGATAGAAATCCCCCCTTCGTGATTCATGACCAGCTTTTTTCTTCTACTTTTCCTTTGTGTATCCCTCTCACGCTCCCAATCGGAGCATTATCAGCAAAACGCCAGAGGGGTAATCAATACGGGAATAAAAACCTATGCGACAACAAAAGATCAGGTCCAAATGCCCCTGGTGAGTCGAACGTCAGTGTAACGGATATCCGGTGTTGGTAGCACGACTGTGTGGCTCGCACGTGCCTTGCTCGCCCGGTGCGTTCCGACTGTACCCTTACAAAGCCCTGTTTAGTTCAACCACGATCATTGGCAGAAAAACACTTTACCCTCCAGCTTGATTCCCCTCCACCATCCCACCCCCCTCTCCCCCTCACTTTTTTCTTTACTCAGCCTTTGCAAAGCCATGTCTATTTCCCTCGTAAAGTTATATTTAACACACACAAATTCCTCTTTGTTCCCCGCTGCCATCCCCTCGTATGCTCCTCTCTTGTAAATCCATTTATACATTCCTTCAACAAGACTTTGCCCTTAGTAATCCTGCATAGCTGTTGCAAGGGATCCTTTCGGCAAAAACGGATTAACTTGTTGTTGCTGTTGTTTCCCTTGGCTTGAAGTTCATTCTCATTGCTTGGGCGGCCTTTCGAGGGTAATTCAATGAAAACCGCAAGAACGTCACGGCCAATCGGTGTGCCATGACCCTGACCTGTTCTAATTTGCCAAAAACGGTGCCGTCATTTGAATATTTGGACGGCTGGAGGGAGGTAACAGCGGTGCCAAGAACTGCCTTAACCTTACGAGAGTTCCAAAAACTTGTGTTGGATTTTCGTCAAATTTGCCTAAAAACATCCATCTTAGCCAAGATGCTGGTAGGTTTTTTTTACACCCATATGAGATGACATGTGTATGTGTGTGTGTGTGTGTGCGTGTGTGTGCGTGTGTGTGTGCGTGTGCGTGTGTGTGTGTGTGGGTGTGCGTGTGTGTGTGTGTGTGTGCGTGTGTGTGTGTGTGTGAGTGTTTGTTTGTGTCTGTGTGTCTGTGCATGTTATTGAGAGAGAGAGAGAGAGAGAGAGAGAGAGAGAGAGAAAGAGAGAGACAGAGAGACAGAGAGAAACAGAGACAGAGAGAGACAGAGACAGAGACAAGGAGAGACAACGATAGACAGAGGCAGAGATAGAACAGAAACGAAATATGTTGATTAAAATACCCAGCAAGTTGCACCGATGACATGAGACATGACCGATTTTCTTACCTCTACCCGCCCAGCCCGCCGGGGGGAGCAGAAGGAAACTATTTTGCAGTGCCCAGAAGCTCTCAATGGCCAGGTGACTCCAGCCACCAGCTGCGGCGGTGACCCTCCAAGAGAGGGCAGCTGGCTCTCAAGGGACAGTACTTTGTGAACTCAGCGACATTCTGCTCACGTAGCAAAACAAATCACCCCCAACATCTAACAAGAAAATTGGTTGATTAAAATCAACATGGCCGAAGCAATGTTTTCATAAAAGAAGCGGTATTGTACGGGCACATGTTGAATTTGGGTTACATGTGTTGCAGAGTATTTGAAAATCCGTAGGCATAAAAACATGCAAAGAAGAGTGATAGGTCCCTGTTGTGAATATAGTCAAGTGCATAAATTGATTACAATTATGTTTGACACTAGTTTTGCTGTTACAGCAGTCCCTCTCATGAACGGACACCCTTGGGCCAGTGCAAACCTGTCCGTACATTGCAGGTGGCCGGTCACGGGAGAGCCCCCCCCCCCATCACACACACTCAGGCACATTGACGGACTGAGTGAGTCTTTGCTACTGGTGAACGTGCTCTACTTGTCCTAAAACAATAAGGTCAAACTACTACAATTTATAACTGAAAGGAAAAAAAACTGTCCTGTAAAAATGACGTTAAATCAACGGTGTCAGAAAAAGAGAGATAAAAGAAATCCTCAAATTCCTGAGGATACAGGCACCCCATGAAAGCAACCACGAACATACTCACAGAGGCACACATGCTTGTGCAGATACTTTGCAAAAATATGAATTGAAAACCTGCATAAGTGGTAATTTCTTTTTTTGTGTGTGTGGCTTTATTGAATACTTCAGACAGTGACTTTTCCCTGTCCAGTTTTCTCTTTCGTCTCTCTTACCCCTCGCTTACCCACCCCCCACCTCCTTACCCTCCACTCCCTTTACCCAGCCCCGACAGCACAAATTTGTAATCTGCAAGACAGAGTACACATTTTCTAAAAGGAAGACTACTCCTCTTCAATTATATTCAGAGATCTTCCAGCTGTCTCCATCATAAGCCAAGTGGTCGAGTCTTATACCCGGCCCCCTTTCCACACAACCGTTCTAGGTCCCGTTCCCATACCGACCAAGGAACGGTGCGGACACGGGAGGGATCGGGACAGAACCGCAATGAACGTAACTGATCGTTACCGGAAGTGCTTTGAACGGTAGGGTCGGTAGGGACGGGAACATGACATAAGCTCGAACGACAAATGCTCGAATGGACAAATGCTCGACGCGACAAAAGCTCGACGCGACATATGCTCGAACAACAAATGCTCGAATGGACAAATGCTCGACGCGACAAAAGCTCGACGCGACATATGCTCGAACGACAAATGCTCGAATGGACAAATGCTCGACGCGACAAAAGCTCGATGCGATAAAAGCTCGAATGGACATAATGATCCAAGCAAATAAGAGAACAACGTTGAAGTGACAATGACTAGGTTTAAAATGTCCCTTATCAGAAAGTTCAACCTCAGTCCTTTGATGTTTATTAAACACATTTTCATATAAAGTTGGCGCTTCATATGGAAAAGTGGCTTTGAAATTGACCCTAATCCTTCTTTGGGCTCTGTAAATGTCGTTTGGGGCTATGGTTGTAAAACGGTATCTACTGGTCACCCCAATGTATAAACTGAAAACTCTTTCTGCACCAGAACACGCAGAAAGGATTGTATCTGCCTGATGTCTGATGCTTTTCAAAATCCCCAACCACTAACACCTTCAAAACGGACTTTACCTGACACTGTTGTTTTTCCCTATATAATCCTTACTATTTTTCCGAGACGTCGTCGTGTTGTGTATTTAGCTTGCCACAACCTCATACATGGTCCTAAAAGTTAAAGTTGAAGAAAATACTAAAGATAAATGAACAAGCTGACGCAGTGTCATTCGCACCGTGAATCCCCCCATGGGAACATACTAAAGTCTGGTTCCAAATAGGCTCAATTTCCTTCTATTTCTTTGTATTTCTGCCTCGTAGGGGTAGGGGTGTTCAAACCAAAGGCACCTTTAAACCAAAATTCAAATCACACATCTTACAATACTAAGACACTCAGCAGTGAAAGGGTGTCTGCTGGTAAAAAATTCCAAACAATCCTAAAAGTACTTCACTACTAAAAGTGCTTTTAAAAAGAGCCGTTATTTTTCCCTCTATATTCAGTATTGTGTTTTCTGCGAACATGTAGTCTATTTAGATGGTTGTCGTGTGCACTTGAGTTGCTAAAGCGTTTTCAGTTGGGCATATGTCGTAAAGCAAAGAATTAGCCCTTTGAAAACCATCAGAGAGAGAGAGAGAGAGAGAGAGAGAGAGAGAGAGAGAGAGAGAGAGAGAGAGAGAGAGAGAGAGAGAGAGAGAGAGAGAGAGAGAGAGAGAGAGAGAGAGAGAGAGAGAGAGAGAGAGAGAGAGAGAGAGAGAGAGAGAGAGAGAGAGAGAGAGAGAGAGAGAGAGAGAGAGAATAGAAGAAAAAAAGAACGAAGAGAAAAAAGAAGGGGGAAGATCGTGTCGGGGTTTAAATTTGTCAATGTTATTATTTTGATTTGGCCCGGGATTGACTGTTTATCAGGAAAGGTTCAGGTAAGCGGCACGGGCAGATGGACGACTGTTTGTTTGCTTGCTGTGAGTTTGTTTGTTTGTTTGTTTGCTTAACGCCCAGCCGACCACGAAGGGCCATATCAGGGCGGTGCTGCTTTGACATATAACGTGCGCATACACAAGACAGAAGTCGCAGCACAGGCTTCATGTCTCACCCAGTCACATTATTCTGACACCGGACCAACCAGTCCTAGCACTAACCCCATAATGCCAGACGCCAGGCGGAGCAGCCACTAGATTGCCAATTTTAAAGTCTTAGGTATGACCCGGCCGGGGTTCGATTCGAACCCACGACCTCCCGATCACCGGGCGGACGCCTTACCACTAGGCCAACCGTGCCGGTCCCTTGCTGTGAGTATCAATTCAGAAATAAAGTTAAACTTGTTTAAACCAACAACGTGATATCAAACAAATTTAGTCAATTTGTCGCTCGAAATCCAGCAGCGTGCTTACAACAACAACAACAACAACAACAACAACAACAACAACAACAACAACAACGTGATATCAAACAAATTTAGTCAATTTGTCGCTCGAAATCCAGCAGCGTGCTTAGAACAACAACAACAACAACAACAACAACAACAACAACAACAACAACAACAACAACAACAACAACAACAACAACGTGATATCAAACAAATTTAGTCAATTTGTCGCTCGAAACTAGAACAACATCACCGTGACAGTTTCAGATATGACGTTATCAAAGTAGTTTTGACAGCATCATTCTACAGTCCGGTCGAGCTTCTGTCGTTCGAGCATATGTCGCGTCGAGCTTTTGTCGCGTCGAGCATTTGTCCGGTCGAGCTTCTGTCGTTCGAGCATATGTCGCGTCGAGCTTTTGTCGCGTCGAGCATTTGTCCATTCGAGCATTTGTCGTTCGAGCATATGTCG
The DNA here is from genome assembly GCF_037325665.1 of Littorina saxatilis. NCBI lineage: Eukaryota > Metazoa > Mollusca > Gastropoda > Littorinimorpha > Littorinidae > Littorina > Littorina saxatilis. Next base: position 78,815,253 of record NC_090256.1, on the reverse strand, counting down.
CGCTTTTGTCGCGTCGAGCATTTGTCCATTCGAGCATTTGACGTTCGAGATTTTGTCGTTCGAGCTTTTGTCGTTCGAGCTTATGTCGGACACCGGTAGGGACGGCTGAGTTTGGGCTGCATGTTCAAATTTTTAGCCGTTCCCCTCCCGATCAGAATGAACGGTAATGGAACCTCAACCCATCCGTAACGGAACGCTTGGATCGTTAAAGGAACTTAAAACAACGGTAACGCAACGGTAGCGCTCTCACACACTGAGTTGTCATACCCGCATTCCACACATCCGTTCTAGGTCCCGTTCCCTTACCGACCAAGGACGGCTGCCACTATGGTCAGACGCTGCTGAAAGATGCCAAAAAACGGCCGTTTGCGCAGCGTTCCATTGTTGTGGCAGCATTCCTTGGTTGGTACGGGAACGGGACAAAGAACGGTTGTGTGGAATGGGGGTATAACTTTTGACACCGACAAACTGAAGAATGAACAGATCTATGAGGTAACCGTCTCAATGGTCCAGGCTTAGGAAACAAAGAGTATATATGGCCTGGGGCGATTTGTAGTTTCCCTTCTTCGTGTCCGATAGACAAGGAAAATAAATAGTAGAGCATAGTGCAATTTCATGTTGGCATCTTCTCCACTGAAAGCTATAACCCAAAGACTGAAGACCAAAGTGCTTTACCCCACTTCTGACCCGAATCACCCCCCTCCTGCTAGGTACACGTGCACTCAAGTTTACCTCTGCTTTGACCTGTGTGCCAGGAGTCGGATGAGAGAGAGAGAGAGAGAGAGAGAGAGAGAGAGAGAGAGAGAGAGAGAGAGAGAGAGAGAGAGAGAGAGAGAGAGAGAGAGAGAGAGACACACACACACATAGACAGAGACAGACATAGAAAGACAGAAGCGGAGAGACTCAGAGGGAGACACAGACAAAGACATACATACAGAGAGAGAGAGAGAGAGAGAGAGAGAGAGAGAGAGAGAGAGAGAGAGAGAGAGAGAGAGAGAGAGAGAGAGAGAGAGAGAGAGAGAGAGAGAGAGAGAGAGAGAGAGAACTGTAACTGATCTCGTGAGAACGGTAACTAAACGAGACATGTCACCTCTCCGAATGCATTCCAATAGATGACCGCTCCTGCGGCCATCAACAAGGCGGTCAGAAAAACCCTGTTGCACAGCAACATAAGCACATAGTGAAACTGTAGTGTGAGTTCCGCCCAGAAAATGACTTCCACTGCGGTGGTGGACGAAAGTCGCTGCTAGCGTGCCAGGATACCGAATCTGCATAACTCTCACTTACCGTGCTTATTGTAAGGGATTGGATGACCTTCTACACAAACAATAGAGAACGTGATCGAGAGTCCTTGTTGAGATCACTGTTTTGCTGGAAGAGAGAAAAAAACCACGTATACAATTGGGAAGAACATTTCTGCGCTGTCTGTTTCCCATTGCAGTCTCTTTTCCCGACTGCAGTGTTCTTCTCAGGCTTCGGTCTTCGGTCCCTGACGGAAACCTTTTTGATCTGACGCGTGTTTTACCATCATTGTTCAAAACTGCACTTGTCAAACCACTTCTCAAAAAACCTAGTCTTGATGTCAATATTTTGAAGAACTATCGTCCTGTATCTAATTTATCATTCTTGTCCAAAGGTTTTGAAAAGGTAGTTTTGAAGCAGCTGTTGTCATATTTGAACACTCATGATTTGATCTCGCACTCTCAGTCCGCTTATCGCCCTTCACACTGTACTGAAACAGCCCTACTTAAAGTAATCAGTGACATTCTGTCTGCTCTGGATGGTGGTGATGTGTCAGTGCTTACCCTACTTGACCTTTCTGCAGCGTTCGACACGATTGACTATGTCACGCTTCTCCATAGACTTCAGACTCTGTACGGCATATCCGGTCCACCGCTAGCATGGCTTGAGTCCTATCTCATTGGCAGGACTCAGGCTGTGCTTGTCGATGGCCAGATGTCTGCTCCAGCCCCACTTTCTTTCGGCGTTCCTCAAGGTTCAGTACTCGGTCCCATCCTTTTCATCATGTACACTAAGCCCCTCTCCACACTGATTCAAAACCATTCTGTTTTAAATCAGTCTTTTGCTGATGACACCCAGCTGTATAAACCCAGTCCCCCTGCAGAGACACATTCCGCCATCCAGACCATTCAGACATGCATCACTGATGTTAAATCTTGGATGGTCGATAACAAACTTAAGCTGAATGATGATAAGACTGAAGTCTTACTGTGCATAAAGAAGAACACTACATTTCCCTCTCCCCAACCTGTTTCTGTTCAAATAGGCAACACCGACATTCTTTTCTCACCATCAGCTAGAAACCTTGGATTCACCCTTTCATCTGACATGACCCGTAACAAACATATATCTTTAGTCTGTAGAGCAGCTTATTTTGAGCTTCGTAAGATCAGCACCATTCGCCACACACTCTCCTCTCAAACAACTAACACTCTTGTCTGTGCCTTTGTTCTTTCTAAACTTGACTACTGCAACTCTCTTCTCTCTGGCTGTCCTCTGTACCTCCTGCATAAACTACAAAAAGTCCAAAACTCGGCAGCACGCCTCATTCTGAAAGCACGAAAACGAGATCACGCAACACCACTTCTTCACACACTGCACTGGTTACCTATTCAAGCCCGCATTGACTACAAACTGTCCACCCTCTGCTTTAACTTCTTTTCTGGCTCGTCTCCTGCTTACTTCTCTGAACTCCTCACAGTCTATTCTCCAGCAAGACAACTCCGTGCCTCTTCTGACTGTCGCATCCTCACCATTCCACACACCAAAACCAAAACATACGGACAACGCACTTTTACTTTCTGCGCACCCACACAATGGAATTCTCTCCCCTTACACATCCGCCACTCTCAGTCACCCCAAGCATTCAAACGAGCACTTAAAACACACCTCTTCAAGAAATACAACCCCTGATTTTGTTTTCTTAGTCCATCAGTAGGCTACATGTAGTGTATTTGTTGTTTTGGTGATAATGGGATAATGTATATAATAAACATCTTGGGCTGTTTTCAGTATTGTTGATAACATGTTCTGTTTGATTAAGGGTATTCAGCTGGTATTTCCTTGTTTTCACTACCTATTTTATTCATGTTTTTATTACTTAGTTAGTGGAAGAATCTTTTGTAATGTATGTTTGATTGTGTATGCTTTTAATTAAGCGTTGCTGACTATGAATGTAGATGTAAATGCTTGTATAACTGTTTTAATTTTAAATGTGTCAAGCGCAAAGAGCATAATTGTAAAGTTATGATGTTGCGCTATATAAATGCTCATTTATCCCAGCGAAGCTGGAGGTATCCCGTGAACGCTATACTGTAATCGACTTGAGAAATGTGCATACCGAATAATACATGATAAAGAAGGATTCTTTGTGCCCGGCTACGTGCTACAGTTGGAGATGGAAGTTCACCAAAACTTGGGACCATACTAACAAAAATACGGTGGGTGCAATAGTCGCCCCCATTTTTTCAGCAAACGCCACCCAAGGCCGTTTTGGACGGGTAGAAATTCCGTAGTTTCCAAGTCTATGGATAAAGCTCGCCTAAGAAGAATACGTCACGGTCGAAAGTCTTTGACGTCAATTAATGCATCATGACGTCATGCCTCCCTGTAGTCTTTCTCTCTCGCGCAGTGTGTACACGTGTTTGTGTTCATTTTGTGCACATGTGTTAGTGTTACT
>NC_090256.1:78799053-78804053 GCF_037325665.1 Littorina saxatilis | reverse complement strand
GTGCACTAAGGGATTTATAGAGCAAATCGAGAAAATTCATTATTGAACGAAGCGCATAGCGCTGAGTTCAATAATTATTTTCGAGATTTGCTCTATCAATCCCTTAGTGCACTGGGATTGTTTCAATAACGATATTGTCAGTACCGCCAGAGAAAAAAGAAGATTCAAAACGCACATTTTGCAACGCGCATTTGGATAGGCGTAACTGTGTGGTCAGGTTTGTGTCACTGGATCTACTTTTGTGTGGGCTGTCTCAAGTGTGTCGTGCTTTCGTCACACGCAAACTCTTGTTTTAATTTCTGTTGGTAAATTCCAGTGTAGCGTTAAGCTAAAAAGTGATGATCTTTCATAGAGACCTCATTTAAACTCGGAGAAAGGACTGTGCTCTTAATTATTTGCGATTCGAAACCTTCATCGAGCTTCGACAGATTGACTGTGCAGAGTTTTGCCCCTTGCCAAGGTCGACGGAAAGAACATTTTCAAAATAAATGTGGCATGTTTCTCGTGTGGTATCTTCACTCATCGGGGAGTCTGGTACTACATATGAACGGTAAGAATGCTCTGAACCCTACACGTATTATATCCCCATCGTTTTATCGTTCACATTTGCCCAACATGTTAATTTGCTGAGCGGGATTTATGTCGTCTGCTACTGCACTGAGTCTCATTTCAAAAACAACTTTGCTCGTCACGTTGCACTGAGTCTGCACGCATGAGGCAGGCTGGTAATAAGTCTTATATATGGTAAGAACGTTCTAAACCCTACACGTTTTCGATTCCGATTGTTCTTGCCTTGAAATAATAATTCGGAAAACATTCATTTACTGAACAGATGCAGTCGTATTTCAGTGTAGTCTGCTACGTGCTGATCTAGCTGCTACCGTCTCTGCTGCTACGTTATCGGAATAACACTTGTGTTTTCTGTTAGCTGCTGGGAATTGTATACTAACTCATCATTTGGTAATGTGGACAATAAACTACATGCCACTAACATGGCATAATTATGAGAGGAATCTTCGCAAGTCGAAACTGAAAAATTAGACACAGCGGGTTCTATTTGTAGATCAGTGGCAACTGTGGCACAGGCACATGCAATCTGTCAGAAAAAAACCATCTTCTGCTTTAATTGAGAAGCAGGAAATTTATGGTCTTAATCATTGGTATTGTGGAGAATATAAGCTACATGTCATTAATTAATTCTGAGGATGAGAGTACACTCTCGCTTAAGCAAAGGGCGGAAGAATACGCTCTGTGGAAAAGTTAGCGCACTCCAAGAGTGCGCTAACAGTTTTAGCGCATCGCCATTAGCCAATCAACTGGTTCACATCAGTCATGTGACACCAGTACTTACTGACAATTATTATTATTATTATTTTTTTTCTGACCCCTGGCAGGTGGACCGTCCGATAGTTTTGACATGAAGGAAGTCTTCTGACAGAAAAACTGTTGTTTTTGTAGGTAACCAGGGCATTTGGACCTATTCGTAATTTCAATTCAGGTCCATCTGACCTATTGTCCTCTGAGCATCGGAACAACATTGTGACAGTACTAACATTCTTTCAATTTTCGCTGATCATCATACTCACCAGCAAGAGTACTTTCTACACCATGTTCCCGATTTTTCACCAACAGGAGTACATTCTTTTCAGTGTACCTGGCTATTCGCCACCGAGGGTACATTGTAACCATACAATTGACATGCTCGGTTAGATTCCGCTTTAAGAAGAGTATTCTTGCACTGTCTGGTTCCCCCGCAGGCTCGTTTATTGACCATTCACCACGAACCCCTCGAATAAACGCGGCCCCCTAAGTGACATGAGTGAATCTGTCATGGTATTTTTGTCCCTTGGCGTGTAACAAGTCCTGATCGAATTATTGACCGCCAGAAGCTTCAAGACTTTGTGTACTGACAATTCTTGTTTATCATAAGACGACTGAAGGTTGGAAGAAAGTCAGTGTTAGTTTTGCTGAAGCCTTGTTTGGTCAGTGCAAGACATTATCCTTGAGAAGAATGCTCTTGTGCTGTCTGTTTTTTTCCCTGCAGCCTGAATCGTACAAGCGAGACCCCCCCCCCTCCAATTAAAAAGGTCGTTTAAGTGACATGGGTGAATCTTTGTAATTAGAACAGAAAACATGACTGCGGTCATTCGTTCTACTTAAAGCTTACTTGACGAGAGCCAGATATTTCCTTGGAGAAGAATACTCTTCTACTGTCTGTTTTCCTCTGCAGCCTAACTAAATCCCCCAGAGACCCCCTCCGATAAACGCGGCCTCATATGACGTGGATCTGTCGTGGAATTTTCTTTTCTTCTGAGAAGTTTAAAATTGTTGATGAGACCCTGGACTTTTGTCGTAAAACAGGGAGTACATTCTTCCAAGAAAAATAACACCCCTCGTAATTAATTCACCTGATAAGACACTCTTGCACTATCTGTTTCCCATGAAGCCTAGCTATTCGCCAGCGAGCCACTCCACTTAGACAGCGGCCTAAGCTTATAGTGGTTAGAGCGCTTGCCTCTAACGCTGGAAGCCGTGGGTTTGATACCTACCTGGGTGAATATAAATACCTGATTTTTCCGAGCGCTCTCCAGTTCATCCAGCTGGGAATGGGTACCTGACCCTGGACCGGGAAAGGCAAAGGCAGCGAGGGAGAGGTGATGGGAACCTGACCCTGGACCGGGGAAGGCAAAGGCAGCGAGGGAGAGGTGATGGGTATCTGACCCTGGACCGGGAAAGGCAGAGACAGCAAGGGAGAGGTGATGGGTACATGACCCTGGACCGGGAAAGGCAGAGACAGCGAGGGAGAGGTGATGGGTACCTGACCCTGGACCGGGAAAGGCAGAGACAGCGAGGGAGAGGTGATGGGTACCTGACCCTGGACCGGGGAAGGCAAAGGTAGCTAGGGAGAGGAGATAGTTACCTGACCCTGGACCGGGAAAGGCAGAGACAGCGAGGGAGAGGTGATGGGTACATGACCCTGGACCGGGAAAGGCAGAGACAGCGAGGGAGAGGTAATGGGTACATGACCCTGGACCGGGAAAGGCAGAGACAGCGAGGGAGAGGTGATGGGTACATGACCCTGGACCGGGAAAGGCAGAGACAGCGAGGGAGAGGTGATGGGTACCTGACCCTGGACTGGGGAAGGCAAAGGTAGCTAGGGAGAGGAGATGGTTACCTGACCCTGGACCGGGAAAGGCAGAGACAGCGAGGGAGAGGTGATGGGTACCTGACCCTGGACCGGGGAAGGCAAAGGCAGCGAGGGAGAGGAGATGGGTACATGACCCTGGACCGGGGAAGGCAAAATGCAGCGAGGGAGAGGAGATGGGTACATGACCCTGGACCGGGGAAGGCAAAGGCAGCGAGGGAGAGGTGATGGGTACATGACCCTTGACCGGGGAAGGCAAAGGCAGCGAGGGAGAGGAGATGGGTACCTGACCCTGGACCGGGGAAGGCAAAGGCAGCGAGGGAGAGGTGATGGGTACCTGACCCTGGACCGGTAAAGGCAAAGGCAGCGAGGGAGAGGAGATAGGTACCTGACCCTGGACCGGGGAAGGCAAAGGCAGCGAGGGAGAGGAGATGGGTACCTGACCCTTGACCGGGGAAGGCAAAGGCAGCGAGGGAGAGGAGATGGGTACCTGACCCTGGACCGGGGAAGGCAAAGGCAGCGAGGGAGAGGAGATGGGAACCTGACCCTGGACCGGGGAAGGCAAAGGCAGCGAGGGAGAGGAGATAGGTACCTGACCCTGGACCGGGGAAGGCAAAGGCAGCGAGGGAGAGGAGATGGTTACCTGACCCTGGACCGGGGAAGGCAAAGGCAGCGAGGGAGAGGAGATAGTTACCTGACCCTGGACCGGGGAAGGCAACTCAACTCAACTCAACTCAACTCAAATTTTATTGGCTTCAATTTTCATAGAAGAATTTGTCTTGCGCTTGGGAGAAAGTAAGAATATAACATATAAAAACAGCATTCATATCACATTTCATGTATCACACACAGTAATCACTAGTATAAGCCTACAATTATCACATTTGTACCTGTATCATACATGCAAATAAATAGTATCACATTTCCACGTATCACACACAATATATACATTACATAACATACAGCAAGCTTCCATCTCCCGCGCCCCCCCCCCCCCCTCCCACACATACATATCCTCGCACGTGCGTCGACTCCATACAAATGACATCATCAGTCCATTAACTAAAATGCACAATGACTAGTAGTGGGTACATGATACTTAATACGTGCTCAACTAGACCTGCTAACTAAAATAATAACAGAAACAAAAACAAGGACTGGGCACAACATTTACACGTGTGTGACCTACTTACATCAGGTGCCTGTGATCTATAAATAACAATGATTGCGTTTAAAGTAAAACATGAATAATGCCGATGTTTACTAACAATGAATACATAACAACTAAGATAAGAATGTATGTGCTTTCATAATATGATTATTTTATAAAACACAGTGGGGAAATTTGGAAAATAATTTTTATACGAAACTGCGCACATCGAGTCGAGCTCTGTAGCGTGTGTGTTCGGAGGCAGGAGACACACATGGCTGTGGATATTAATTGTTCGGTGGATTAAAAAGGATACCCCGACTTCGGCAGGGCAGAAGGAGGTACAAGACGGTGTGCTGTATTGCTGTGTGTGTGTGTGTGTGCTGTGCAGACATTCTGTGTTATGTGCATGTTCTATTCTAGTCTGTCCGTAGGCTTCCTCTGAGGGCCTATTGTGTACAAGGGGAGGTCACTTCCGCCTTATAAACAAACACATGTGGAGACCCACAGAAATACCATAGCATCGTAATGAAAGAGGGCAAAAATACTGATAACAGCAAGGTAAGACAGGTCTAGGACATTATTTCTAGGACTGACTAAGCAATAGAACAACATCATGATCTTCATAAGCAATGATAGTGAGAACAAAACAAAATTCTTACTCTTCTGACTGCTCCCAGTGATTGACATTCAAAACATCCATCC
>NC_090256.1:78736553-78789053 GCF_037325665.1 Littorina saxatilis | reverse complement strand
TGGGAAACAACACGGGGCGAGGGAAGAAAAGAGAGCTGGGGACAGAGCTCAGATCAGCGCAGTTCAATAATACTTAGCCGCAGAGGGAGAGCCACTCGTCAGCAGAATCTGTTCATTTCGTAGCACATTATTATTGGATTTTCCAACTGAGGGCCAGTGCCCCGCGGGGAAAAGCCCTTCTCTGCCCTACCCTGCACTACCCGCTCTCCACTCTCACTCTGTCTGTCACTTCTGTCTGAGGCGGACTCATTTTGCTGTGCGGAGACTGGTACTTTCTGCTATGTATTGCTTGTAAGTGTTTGAATGAGAGAGAAACAGAAAGAGAGAGAGAGTGGGAGGGGGGAGAGGAAGTGAGAGAGAGAGAGAGGGAGGGGAGAGAGAGAGAGAGAGAGAGAGAGAGAGAGAGAGAGAGAGAGAGAGAGAGAGAGAGAGAGAGAGAGAATCCGTCTTTGCGTGCTTCTGTGCGCGTGTGAGTGTGTGAGTGTGTGTTTGCGTTCGTGCGTGCGTGCGTACGTGTGTGTGTGTGTGTTTGTGTGTGTGTGTGTGTGTGTGTATGCGTATGGGTGTGTGCGTGTGTGTGTGAGTTTGTGTTTGTGTGTGTGTGTGTGTGTGTTTGTGTGTGTGTGTGTGTGAGTGTGAGTGTATGTGTGAGTGTGAGAGATAGAATGTGTATGTGTCCGTGTGTGTGTGTGTGTGTTTGCGTTCGTGCGTGCGTACGTGCGTACGTGCGTGCGTACGTGTGTGTCTGTGTGTGTGTGTGTGTATGTGTGTGTGGACGTATGAGAGTGTGTGTGTGTGTGTATGTGTATGTGCGCGCGTGTGTGCACTACGTGCATGTTTTTTCAACAGCTCGTGCCTACGTGCGTGCGTCCGTGTATGTACTATGTGTGTGTGTGTGTGTGTGTGTGTGTGTGTGTGTGTATGCACGCGCGCTCGTGTGTGTGTGTATGTACGCGCGCGCGCGTGTGTGTGTGTGTGTGTGCGCGTGTGTATACATGTGTGTTTGTGTGTGTGTGTGTGTGTGTGTGTGTGTGTGTGTGTGTGTTGTGTAAGTGGGTGTGGCTGTCGGTCGTTCAGTCTGTTAGTCTGTTTGTCTGTCTGTTTTTACGCCCGCGCATTGTTATTTATTTATGTTTGTTTGTGTGTATACGCGCGTATTGTCGCGCGCGCCCGCGCGCGTGTTTGTGCGCGTGTGTGTGTGTGTGTGTGTGTTTGTGTGCGATTGTGTGTGTGTGTGTGTGTGTTTGTGTGCGATTTTGTGTGTGTGTGTGTGTGCGCGCGTTGTGCGTGCGTGCGTGTGTTCGTGTATGTGCGTGCATGTGTGTGCGCGTTGTGCGTGAGTGCGTGCGTGCGTTTGTATGTGGATGTTTGTGTGTGTGGGCGTGCTTGCTGGCTTGCTTGCGCGCGTGGGTCTGCACTGACGCTGTCGCCTTTGCGTCAGTTAACGCGCTTGCACCGATGTATACACACACTGACGCACACGTGCGCTGACTACATTCACGAGCATTAAATCCCAGCGCACATGTGTGTGCGAGAGTGCGACTTCGACGACGACACTGAGAGTGAGGCGACAGCGAACTATACAGACGGCCAGAGTGTGCCAGAGACACAAGAAACGATGCTGGCGCAGTGACGGAGTGACTAGCGGTGGCACCAACAGTTTGCCACCAGCCGCCTGCCTGCAGCACGCAGAGTAGGGAAAAGAAAGCCAGTGAAGCACGGGAATCACGTACCAGTGTTCAGACGATGTCCTGAAACTTTCCTGTCGGCACGCCTTTTTGTTCTCTCGCTAACTGTGCAAACAAGTGACACAAAAAGTTTACTTCGACGATTTTGAGGAGGAGTTTCGTGGTTAGTAACAAAGAGTTTTTTTCTTTCTGGTTCTGCGTGTGGGTGTTTGTGTAACTTCTTTGACTTTTGTGTGAGTTTCGCTCTTTTCTTTAAAGCTCTTTCTCTATTTCTGTCTCTTTCTCTCCATCTCATTCTTTCTCTCTCTGTTTGTCTTTCTCACTGCCCCTCTCTCTCTGTCTCTGTCGTTTTTTACATTTAGTCAAGTTATGACTAAATGTTTTAACATAGTTGTATTTTTTTCTGTGTGTGTGTGTGTGTGTGTGTGTGTGTGTGTGTGTGTGTGTGTGTGTGTGTGTCCCTCCCGTACTCTCTCTCTCTCTCTCTCTCTCTCTCTCCCTGTGTTCTCTCGCTGCCTATCTCTCTCTCCCCCCTCCCCCACATTTTCTTTCTCTCCCAAGAGTTGTACATCGATTCAGGTGAGTCAGAGTTGGTGCTTTCTGATTGTTTCCTTGGGATTCTTTGTGGTAACTAGAGAGAAAAATTAGTAGCCGCCTTCCTTGTTTAGCATAAGACTGAGAATCTGACGTGTGACCTTGATCGATATTTTCCAACACCTGTGTAAACTCAAGAGAAGTGGTGACACGAGTGTAATCGATGATTGTGGGTATTGGCTGTTAACGTGTCTTCAGTTTGTGTTTATTTTGATATAGTACTTACCCATACTGATTGGTCCTGGCTATTCGTTGTTGAAATTAGAGCTAGCTTCTCGAGTTCCATTATTGATAGAACGTTAAAAGCTAATTACACAGTTTACATTGAACAGGGCTGTTTGTGGAGGGTTCGATAACGGCTCACATAAACAAAGATTTCGTCTCGGAAACCCCACATGTTACTTAGACTTGAATTAGCGTAAGATTGGTATGGGACACGTGCCTAAACAATCGAGGAAATAACGGTTGCAAAATAATGTTTGTACGGTAAAAAATCTATCTGAAAGTAACGTCTTTTTTTTAATTTTTTTTTTAATAGATCGCAGGTGTGTTTCACTGTAGCTCGTTCTAGTGAAACAACTGTTCACAAACCTCGATTAAAAAGCTTACTCTTGTTAAATGATTTTTAATTTGAACAACCTTGAAATATAATGACACGTCGCTGGACATTTAGCAGATTCAATAATTCTCAGCCCGTTTGTGTGTTGTGTACTATTTGATCGAATTTAGCATCGTGCACCTGCATCGTTGTGAGGAAACACTAATGTTTTGCACAGCACAGAGCTTCAGTCCATACATAATTATGTGCTTTTATGCAGTTACCGTTCACCCATGCATGTGTCTCTTTGTATGAAACAAAGAATATGTATGTATTGACACCACCTTTCCATGAAACATTCAAAGATAGGTTTGACAAAAAGAAAGTAGTTTGTAACTTGTTTAGAATTAAAGTTGCTGGTAGGCCTTTTTATTTCCAATTTTGAAAAAAATACTGCAGGAATTCATTTCTAGTCTGCAGATACAGTTTGATGTACAGACCTGTCTTCCCAATCGTCTGTATAAAACAAAGAGCCTGTTTTCGACTATCTTTTAGAATAACACCCAATTACACACGTACAAAGAAAGTAAAGGTTAACTTGTTTCGTTCCAAAATGGTAAAGTAATGATTCTGACGTCTGCACAAGCCTTTAACCCCATCAGAGTCATTATCCGACGACTCGATATAATAAATCTACGTTGTTGGTCGTTCTGCATATGTTTAGTCTCACACAGATTATTACTTTTCGAAAGCTCCGTTACTTTCACTTACCGATGGTGATAAGGTTCCATAATGATTAACGTGTTTGTTAACTTTCCTCGACATCGCCTTGCGAAGCTTTTGTCTAATTTATATTTGTCGAAAAAAATGAACACCCCGTGCACAGACAAAAAACAAAACAAAAAAAACCCCTCTCCACCCTAGATACCTCGCCATCTATTAAAGCATTTTTGATGTAAAAGTTAGACAAAAATATAATTCGCCAAAATTATACTTAATTCAATTCCCACTTGAATATTACGTCAATGTATAGTTTCTACTTGTTTCATTTCTGAGTGTGCTAGACTCCATGTCGTCCTTTAATCAAGATCAACCAAATCGTTCCCCCTTTTCGTCGCATCTGAAAACGTGTCTGTGTGTGTGGCGGTCAAAGTCGTGCTTTTTCTGTGTTCATTATTTGTCATTCGTACTACTAACTCTCTATTAGCAGTTCGCCTGTCATGGTGACCTACTGACAATGACAGCACGAGTTGCACGAGCCAGGCAACACACAGGAAGGAAACAAAAGCTGACCTGCTTTTAATCCATACATTGTTAATTTAGTGGTCTGGGACGGGAAACACATTTTGTTTATTTAAAGAATACGTTAGGGAACATTCAGCAATCAATGTAACTTCAGCAATCAATGTAACTGATTTCGGTTTTGTAATGAGCGCAAAATGGAATTAGGTGTACTTGTTGGGAAATGATTTGGTTGTAGAACAAAAATGAGTGTAGATTGGGTACTCATTCGAGACTCTCTGCAATACTTAGACGTTCCCCTTTTTCTCTGGAGAGTTTGGTGTCATTCGTATTAATCTCTGGAAATCGGTTTGAGACGATCGGACCATTAAAATTATGAACATACAATCACTTAGCCGTACACTACGTACCTGAACCTAGTCAACGGATAATAACAATAACAATAACAATAACAGCACTTTATTGTCCATTAAAATATTACATAAAAATGGAAATTTTTCTTCGGCACACCCTGTCTGCCTGTAAACGATTATAACAACAATTGTATAGGACGACACACATAGAACATAAAACATAAAAGGGATACAATCAAATATGATATTGCACTATGTAAATTTACCCTCTCATATCACAGGAGTTGGGTTTCACAGCCGAGTAATCACATTACAAATATTTCCCACACACCTTCACATGTACACATTGTTTGTTTTTTCCCAGCCGACCAGCCTCTACGTGATGCGAGAAGAATTTAAAATGGTGACTGCAGAAGGCAGGAATGACTTTTTAAACTGGTTTTTGCGTGCCAAAGGGACCTTATAACGTTTACCTGAAGGGAGAATTTTGAAACAGGGGTTGAGAGGATGGATCGGATCACGGACAATTTTGAGAGCTTTCCGCTTAATGGCAGCTTCGTAGAGACTGGTCAGCTGTCGTTGGGGTTGCCCAACAAGCTTGCTAGCCGTCGCAACAATGCGGTGGAGTTTAGCTTTGTTTTTAACATTTGTGGTACCATACCATGTCACAATGTTAAAAGTCAGTATGCTTTCAATCAAACTGCGATACACAAGTTCCATAACACTTTGATTGACATTAAAATATTTAAGCTTCCTGAGAAGAAAAAGTCGCTGCTGAGCTTTCTTATAAACAGCATGAACATGATCACTAAAAGTCAGCTTATTGTCAATTGGAACCCCAAGATATTTGAAGGTTTCCACAAGTTCAACTTCCTTGTCGCTTATTCTCACTTTTTGGGGACCACAATTATCACTCTTTCCTCCAAAAATCATTTCTTTTGTTTTGCCTACATTCAACTGCAAGAAACTGGACTTGAACCATTCATTCAGAAGATCAACTTGGGTAAAATACTTTGACAAAGTTTCGTCGTCCTTCAGACGCCCAATGAGGGCCATGTCGTCTGCATATTTAATGAGGGCTAGAACTGGATCATTTAAAAGCATGTTGTTTGTGTAAATGGAAAAAAGGACAGGAGAGAGAACACAACCTTGTGGGGCCCCGGTGTTTAAAACAACTTCGTCTGAAAGCACAGAATGACCAAACAAACGGTTGCTGAGGCTGACACGTTGTGGCCGATCGCATAGGAACTCCCTGATCCAGAAAATCAAATTATTGTTCACATCTAACTGGACTAACCTCTGGATAAGTATATGGGGCTGAATCGTATTAAAGGCTGATGAAAAATCCATAAAAAGAACTCTAACCGTGTTCCCTGCTGTATCTAAATGGCTGACAATCATGTTGATAAGCGTGAGTGTAGCATCTTCGACGCCTCTTTCCCTTTTCTTCAAAGCCTGAAGGCTATGCGCCAAGCTGTTACTAAAATATGCCGGTTTTTGAGTCGCAGGGTGTTTCGAATGTTTTATTGACCTTATACTATTATTTGAAAGCTGTAAACCTCTTGGATGGAGATTTTTTTAAGTGTGCAGTTCAATTTCAGGTGGATCGTTTGTCTTGTTTAATGTCTTAGTGGGAAGTTGACATTTCGTTATAGAGTTCCCACTGCGAGCCGTTTTTCTTTTGTTTCCTGGGCGCAGTTTTTAAAAATTAATATAACACTGCGAAGAGCCGAATTTCTTTCATGAATCATTAATTGATGCAAAATCACCAGCTAGTTTTTGCTTTAATGACTTCAAAGTGAACACAACACATGCTTTTTTCTCTGCACGCCTGTGTTAAAACAACCACCCTCCCACCCCCACAGTCCCCCACTCCCGCCCTGCCCCCCACGGAGGAAAGAAGACAAGAAGAGTAATAGTACTTTAAAGGTAAAGTATTGAAGTAGCCACTTGGAGAAGTTTTGTCCAAGGCACATTCGCTGTGCGGTATTTGATACGCCCTTGGTAGGATTTGCTCATAAATGCTCCGTAACTATGATAATTAGTGTAAAAAATGTTAATCGGCGAACGGTTTGGTTCTGTGTGAGAGTCCCGACTTCCGTTCGTCGTCATGTTTTATTCAGTGCTGGTAGGTACGCATTCTTTTGGCACTGTCACACGAAAACTGTTGGATTCAGGAATCCTCTTCCAAAAGTTAAGGACCGCGGTCAAGAAAATGAGTCAGCTTTCGTCGTGGAGGCATATTGATATTGCTACAGTGCATTATTTCGTTAGTGTGTCACCTTGTAACCACAACTTGGTGAGCATCAATCGGCGCCAGGACCCGCTAGTAGCATGCGCAGTCAAAGTAAAGGAAAGAGAGAATGCTTTATGTCCTACAGGCTAAATATTTTGCCTCTTAAGGACAAGATATGGGTTATATGATTCGAGTTTTACGCCCTCGCGGCTTTTGACGAGATACACATGTGTATGCGTGTTTAGGTGATATCAGCCATCTGCACTTATGGCAGAATGACCGAGATCTGTTACGTGCCATTGTGGTGACACGGGGGTGGGACATGGCTTCCGTCTCTGGGTCTGCACTTAAAGTTGACCCGTGTCCGTCCCGGCCCGAATTCGAACCTGCGACCTTCCGATCACAAGCCCAGTGCTCTACCAACTGAGCTACCGGGCCCCCTGCAGTCAAAGTTTGTGCCCTGGCACGTTTTGCATCGATTTCATAGGACTTGAAAGCGACCTTTTCCCCCAAAAAATCACAATCTTACCGCGTGCTTTGCATGGCGCAATAAAACTGTCTGCCAAAAAAATGTTTCTAGCGCAACACTTAAAATTGTTAAAGACCTTTTGTGAATTAAAAACAAAGGCAAATTTCAATCAAATTATTGGACGCTTGAGTTTGAACGAATGTTCAAAGATTGTATACTTTTTCTTGACCGTTTCTTTAAATGTTCTTAACCTTCTTATATCTAGCGAGTGCGTGCTTATTTTACGCTGAACTTGGATAAAACATAGGACACAACGTAAGCAAACACCGAGTTCAATGGAGAATAATTATACCGTCTCGAAAGAGTACTCAACTCTGCATTTTTGATGTGAATAATTGAACGTACCAACGCGATTTCTAAGCTCTTCCACGTGTGTGGTGTCATGATTTTAACCCCCAACCCGAAAGATGTAGCTCTTGTAGTGCTCCTTTAAATGCTGGCTTCACGCCTCGTCGGCCAATGTGCGGTGTCTGCTAAGTGCTTTAGTGCTGTTCTCACACAATTGCACATGTCACAGCGGTCACACTCTGTATAACATTAAGGAAATATTAGTATTTTTCCGCAAAAGGATTTAGGCCAAATAAAAATATATGTTGGTTTAGGGTAACCCGACCGACCCTATTTTTTCCGCCGACCCTAAAACTTTTTTTCATTTCGAACAAAAACACCCAACTTTTGGCACATTTTGCGAACCATACCGAGACTAAGGGAAGTAACCTCCTTTAAAATCGACTAATTTTAAGACAACAAAAAAAGACAAACTGACCCTTTCTTTTTTGGTCGCGTTACCCTAAACCAACATTAACAGCTATTGTGTTTTCAGCGTAGCAATAGGGTCCGATATTTAGACGAGACAAGTAGCCTATAATGCCGACGAGTCGAAGACGAGTCGCATTATACTTGTTCGAGTCTAAATATCGGACCCTATTGCTACGCTGAAAACACAATAGCGATTATATTGCTATTTCTTATGTTACGTGGATTTCCATTGGTCAATTGGGCAAAACTGAGCTCATTGTACAAGTGATATCGACGACATTTCCGTCGATACCAGTTTTGATATCGACAACCTCTTTATTGCTTCCCCACTTCAAAAACAAAAACACCTAAATTCAAAAACAAGCAAATATATATGAAAATGTAATGATCCCAGAATTTAATTGAGCAAGTGACTAAAGACTTTTTGAAAGGAAAGACATTTTTAAACACTGAAAAGTACAAGAAAAGAGTGAACAAAAAGAAATAATAATCAGAGGGAGGGATATGGAACAGCCAAAACTGAGACAAATACTTTTGTAATTTCTTTACAGTAAATACAAAATGTCCAGAGAATTAGCAATATATCTAACATTGACTGACTGTGTGATGATATCTTCTGCTATTGGTCTGTTTCGACAGTGATATCAAAATCTCGACCTCCGGTCTCGATTTTGATATCACTGTCTCAACAGACCATAGCAGAAGATATCATCACACAGTCCGTCAATATTGGGTAATAGCTGTTCTGACCTTGATTTGTTGTTCCAAACTTACAAAATGACAGTTTTTGCGTCGATGCGTTGACTTCAGGGTTTGATAGCAGACGCCGTTTCTTATGCGCATTAGTTTTGCGCAGGCGCCACACTGACTTTCGAAAAAAAACTCGATTTGACAACACAGCTGTTAAACAGCTTTTTCGAGACGAGGGTCGTGGTGTATGTGTGTCTGTGTGTGTGTGTGTGTGTGTGTGTGTGTGTGTGTGTGTGTGTGTGTGCGTGTGTGTGTGTGTAGAGCGATTGAGAGTAAACTACTGGACCGATCTTTATGAAATTTGACATGAGAGTTCCTGGGTATGATATCCCCGGACATTTTTTTTCATTTTTTCGATAAATGTCTTTGATGACGTCATATCCGGCTTTTTGTAAAAGTTGAGGCGGCACTGTCACACCCTCATTTTTCAATCAAATTGATTGAAATTTGGCCACGCAATCTTCGACAAAGGCCAAACTTTGGTATTGCATTTCAGCTTGGTGGCTTAAAAATTAATTAATGACTTTGGTCATTAAAAATCTGAAAATTGTAAAAAAAATATTTTTTTTTTAAAACGATCCAAATGTATGTTTATCTCATTATTCATCATTTTCTGATTCCAAAAACATATAAATATGTTATATTTGGATTAAAAACAAGCTCTGAAAATAAAAAAAATAAAAATGATGATCAAAATTAAATTTTCGAAATCAATTTAAAAACACTTTCATCTTATTCCTTGTCGGTTCCTGATTCCAAAAACATATAGATATGATATGTTTGGATTAAATGGTGGCATGCGACGATTTCCGTTATTGTTGATTATTATATTAAACAACCGAATCACCCACGGGGCTTCTTAAAACACCAACAGGCTTTTTTTCTGATAAAATGTAAAAAAAACAAAAAACAACCCCGACTTACTTAAGTTTGAGTATGCTTTTAATAATTGAGAAAGAAATCAGTCAATATTAAATATAATGCTTTCAAGTAACGAATTTGAAAGTGTTTCCCGACAGAGCTAGAGTTGCACATACTAACTGGGTTCTATTAACGCAAAAGAAAAGAAAACAAACCAACAAAAACAACAATCCCAAAACACGCAAAGACATGAGCAGTTCCTCAAAATAACCTCTTCGAAACTTACACAAAAAATGTTTAATTCGAACGAGGGCAGCATTCTACGGGAGAATTTCCTCGACAAAACTTTCGACCATCAAACGTTGGCAGCAACAAGTCCTTAAAAAGAAGAGAAAACGTTTCTCTTCGGTCAGCGACTGAAGTGTAAATATCGCGTACGCTTCACTGCACATCGCGTCACCCAGTGAAATAGTTTTTGACTCACAGAGGGAAGACGGCACTGAATGGGAATGGCAGCCAATTGCTCCGATCTAGAAGAGTAAAAAGTCTTCCGCTCCGGTGCAAACCATCTTGAAGGTCAGCAAGGACCCACACCAGGGTTGTGCATCGGGTAAAAGCATCCGTTGTGTTGCACGCATACCAACAGTCTACCGTCTAGCCGCACTCCAATTTGGCGAGATTGTCCAGATGAATTATAATAATAATAATAATAATAATAATAATAATAATAATAATTGTCAGTAAGTACTGGTGTCACATGACTGATGTGAACCAGTTGATTGGCTAATGGCGATGCGCTAAAACTGTTAGCGCACTCTTGGAGTGCGCTAACTTTTCCACAGAGCGTATTCTTCCGCCCTTTGCCTAAGCGAGACTGTGCTCTCATCCTCAGAATTAATTAATGACATGTAGCTTATATTCTCCACAATACCAAATGACCATAAATTCCCTGCTTCTCAATTAAAGCAGAAGTGGTTTTTTTCTGACAGATTGCATGTGCCTGTGCCACAGTGCCACTGATCTAAAAATAGAAGCCGCTGTGTTTCATCTAATTTTCGCCGACTTGCATAGATTCTTCTCATATGCCGTGTTGGTGGCATGTAGCTTATCATCCACATTACCAAATGATGAGTTAGTATACGATTCCCAGCGGCTAACAGAAAACACAAGTGTTATTCCGATAACGTACCAGCTAGACCAGTTTGGAAGACTGACTCGATCGACTCTGTCATACGTAGCAGACTACACAGAAATACGACTACATCAGTTCAGTAAATGAATGGTTTCCGAATTATTATTTCAAGGCAAGAACAATCGTAATCGAAAACGTGTAGGGTTCAGAACGTTCTTACTATATATAAGACTTATTACCAGCCTGCCTCATGCGTGCAGACTCAGTGCAGACTGCAGTGGTTCGATTGCCCAGGTAGCCTAGCAGACGACATAAACCCCGCTCAGAAAATTAACATGTTGGGCAAATGTGAACGAAAAAACGATGGGGATATAATACGTGTAGGGTTCAGAGCATTCTTACCGTTCATATTTAGTATCAGACTCCCCGATGAGTGAAGATACAACACGAGAAATATGCCACATTTATTTTGAAAATGTGCTAACCGTCGAGTCCCGCTTCGAGTCAATTCAAGGGGAGTCACTCCGCACAGTCAATCCGTCGAAGCTCGACTGGAGGTTTCGAATCGCAAATAACGAAGAGCACAGTCCTTTCTCCGAGTTCAAATAAGGTCTCTCTGAAAGATCATCACTGTTCAGATTAACGCTACACTGGAATTTACCAACAGAAATTAAAATGCGTGTGACGAAAGCACGACACACTTGAGACATCCCACACAAAAGTAGATCTTACTGTACACGACCTGACCACACAGTTATGCCTATTCAAATGCGCGTTGCAAAATGTGCGTTTGGAATCTTCTTTTTTTCTATGGCGGTACTGACAATATCGTTATTGAAACAATCCCAGTGCACTAAGGGATTTATAGAGCAAATCTCGAAAATAATTATTGAACTCAGCGCTATGCGCTTCGTTCAATAATGAATTTTTCTCGATTTGCTCTATAAATCCCTTAGTGCACTGGGATGTCTCAATAACTTAAATAATAATAATAATAATAATAATAATAATAATAATAATAATAATAATAATAATAATAATAATAATAATAATAATAATTGGATATTTTTAAGTGCCTAACCCTATGGCAGAGGCCCTTTACAGAATGCCGTGTGAGATGGAATTTTTTGGGCCAGCAGATCGCTGCCATTTCGGCGCATATTTGCCTTTCAAGGGCCTATTATTCCAAGTCACACGGGTATTTGGTGGACATTTTTATCTTAAGCAAAAGACACAGACATGTTATCTTAAGCCTAAACAATTTTGCCAGGAAAGACCCTTTTGTTAATCGTGGGATCTTTAACGTGCACACCCCAATGTAGTGTACTCGAAGGGACCTCGGTTTTTCGTCTCATCCGAAAGACTAGCACTTGAACCCACCACCTAGGTTAGGAAAGGGGGAAGAAAATTGCTAACGCCCTGACCCAGGGTCGAACTCGCAACCTCTCGCTTCCGAGGCAAGTGCGCTTACCACTCGGCCACCCAGTCAGTCGAATTACAGTCGAACCTGCCCTAGCGACCACCTCTCGATAATGACCACCTGCCCACAACGACCACCCCCCCAAAATCCCCCAAAACAAACTATTTCAGCAAAACGCACACAATCTGGACAGGAAGCTACCGGACTGTTAGTTTTGGTGTGTGTCCAACTGGGAGAATGCTCTGACTCCATTCAATCCCCCACCCAACCACACACACACACACTCCCAACAGTTTTGTTTAATTTTGTCAGAGAGATTTTGTTAAGAAGATCAAGATTTTTTTTTTCTCAACAAGATTTGAAGTGGCAAGTGAAACAAGTCGCGTAAGGCGAAAATACAATATTTAGTCAAGTAGCTGCCATTTTTCAGCAAGACCGTATACTCGTAGCATCGTCAGTCCACCGCTCATGGCAAAGGCAGTGAAATTGACAAGAAGAGCGGGATAGTAGTTGCGCTAAGAAGGATAGCACGCTTTTCTGTACCTCTCTTTGTTTTAACTTTCTGAGCGTGTTTTTAATCCAAACATATCATATCTATATGTTTTTGGAATCAGGAACCGACAAGGAATAAGATGAAAGTGTTTTTAAATTGATTTCGACAATTTAATTTTGATAATAATTTTTATATATTTAATTTTCAGAGCTTGTTTTTAATCCGAATATAACATATTTATATGTTTTTGGAATCAGCAAATGATGGAGAATAAAATAAACGTAAATTTGGATCGTTTTATAAATTTTTATTTTTTTTTACAATTTTCCGATTTTTAATGACCAAAGTCATTAATTAATTTTTAAGCCACCAAGCTGAAATGCAATACCGAACCCCGGGCTTCGTCGAAGAATACTTGACCAAAATTTGAACCAATTTGGTTGAAAAATGAGGGCGTGACAGTGCCGCCTCAACTTTCACGAAAAGCCGGATATGACGTCATCAAAGACATTTATCAAAAAAATGAAAAAAACGTTCGGGGATTTCATACCCAGGAACTCTCATGTCAAATTTCATAAAGATCGGTCCAGTAGTTTAGTCTGAATCGCTCTACACACACACACACACACACACACACGCACGCACACACACACGCACGCACGCACATACACCACGACCCTCGTTTCGATTCCCCCTCTATGTTAAAACATTTAGTCAAAACTTGACTAAATGTAAACAAGTCGCGTAAAGCGAAAATACAATATTTGTGACCCTCCACCACGGAATGAGTCGCATGTCACCTTTGCATGATTTTCATATTTTTACATTTTCCTAAAGAGTTTTTTTTATGCTCTATTGAGTTATAAGCCTGTAACTAAGGTGACCCTCACACTGTTACCAGACACTCCCCGGACTCATATTAAGCCTAGCTCAGAACCGCGCGAGGTGACATGCGACTCATTTCGTGGTGGAGGGTCACATTTAGTCAAGTAGCTGTCGAACTCACAAAATGAAACTGAACGCAATGCCATTTTTCAGCAAGACCGTATACTCGTAGCATCGTCAGTCCACCGCTCATGGCAAAGGCAGTGAAATTGACAAGAAGAGCGGGGTAGTAGTTGCGCTAAGAAGGATAGCACGCTTTTCTGTACCTCTCTTTGTTTTAACTTTCTGAGCGTGTTTTTAATCCAAACATATCATATCTATATGTTTTTGGAATCAGGAACCGACAAGGAATAAGATGAAAGTGTTTTTAAATTGATTTGGACAATTTAATTTTGATAATAATTTTTATATATTTAATTTTCAGAGCTTGTTTTTAATCCAAATATAACATATTTATATGTTTTTGGAATCAGAAAATGATGGAGAATAAGATGAACGTAAATTTGGATCGTTTTATAAATTTTTATTTTTTTTTACAATTTTCAGATTTTTAATGACCACAGTCATTAATTAATTTTTAAGCCACCAAGCTGAAATGCAATACCGAAGTCCGGGCCTCGTCGAAGATTACTTGACCAAAATTTCAACCAATTTGGTTGAAAAATGAGGGCGTGACAGTGCCGCCTCAACTTTCACGAAAAGCCGGATATGACGTCATGAAAGACATTTATCAAAAAAATGAAAAAAACGTTCGGGGATTTCATACCCAGAAACGCCTGCCAAACGGTTGTGTGACGTGTCTAGTGTGTTGGCGAAGTGTCTTGTGCTTGTCACTTCTCGCTTTCAGCCCTCACCGCTGGCTAGCACCGTCTGTCCTTTTTAAGACAATGCGAAAAGAGAGCAGAATGCGTCAGTCTCTCCTGCCAGTACAATAACCTCTCCACAACAAGCCCTATGTAGTGCCTCCATCGCGGCGACAGGCGTAAACTGGGTACCGCAAGGCCCCAGGCTAGACTACAAGGACTCGGAGGAGGTTGGCCCCTAGACGTGCGGCATACGGGCCCACCGGTGTGTGGAAACGCCCAGGTGCCCACGAACCAACCTCCAGCTATGGGTCAAATAGCCGGGCAGGATAGGCTCGTCAACCCTGGCAGGCAGCTATCCTAAGAGAAGACCACTCTGAATTCAAAACGAGGGTAGAGGAGGCTCATCATCCATGGAAGGAAACTCGTCTAGGAGAAGGAAAACTCCGAAATGAAACCCACGCAGTCCCTCGAAGACGGAACGGCACTGGCCTTTTTTAGGCGGGGAGCAGACCGGGTGCCTACGCTATCCTCGACAAATGGTTGTGTCATCAACGAATCGAAATACCCAGAAACTCTCATGTCAAATTTCATAAAGATCGGTCCAGTAGTTTAGTCTGAATCGCTCTACACACACACACACACACACACACACACAGACACACACACAGACACACGCACATACACCACGACCCTCGTTTCGATTCCCCCTCGATGTTAAAATATTTAGTCAAAACTTGACTAAATATAAAAAGATATGAGCTAAAAAATTAACCTTCTTCATTTTACTGTGACAGACGTAAATGTAAAAACATTTCAAACACGGACAGCACTATGTAAACCGAGCAAGAAAACAAAGTGGATGATTGTTTACGCGAGAAGGAGGAGTAACAGGAAAGGAAAACCGTCATTGAGTTAAAAGGGAAGACACTGATCAGACGCGCCGCTGTTCACTGATCCCATCAAAGGAAGGGGGGGGGGGGGGGTGGGGGGGGTGGGGGGGTGGTTGTCAGGTATCGTTGTGTGCGTGGGTGTGTGTGCAATACCAGCTAGACGCGTTTTGAGAGAAGACACATCACTGCTTAGTTCCGGGCGGGGGATGTAGCTCAGTCGGTAGCGCGCTGGATTTGTATCCAGTTAGCCGCTGTCAGCGTGAGTTCGTCCCCACGTTCGGCGAGAGATTTATTTCTCAGAGTCAACTTTGTGTGCCGACTCTCCTCGGTGTCCGAACACCCCCGTGTGTACACGCAAGCACAAGACCAAGTGCGCACGAAAAAGATCCTGTAATCCATGTCAGAGTTCGGTGGGTTATAGAAACACGAAAATACCCAGCATGCTTCCTCCGAAAGCGGCGTATGGCTGCCTAAATGGCGGGGTAAAAACGGGCATACACGTAAAAGCCGTGGGAGTTTCAGCCCATGAACGAACAAACAAACAAACAAACAAACTGCTTTGTTCTTCTTCTTCAGCGTTCCAGAATGGTCTGGTTACGTGTGAGCTCGTTTGCCCATTTGGGTTCCCCACACTTTACTCTGAGAGCATAGTCAGCTCACTTCGCTTTCGTTGAGTAGGCATGCTGGGTATTTTCGTGTTTCCATAACCCACCGAACTCCGACATGGATTACAGGATCTTTTCCGTGCGCACTTGGTCTTGTGCTTGCGTGTACACACGAAGGGGGTTAAGTCACTAGCAGGTCTGCACATAAGTTAACCTGGGAGATCGGAAAAATCTCCACTCTTAACCCACCAGGCGGCAGTGACCAGGATTCGAACTCATGACCTCCCGATTAGGATGCCGACGTCTTACCACCACGCCACAGCGCCCGTCGCAGAAGCTGCTTAGTATCTATAGGCCGAGCAACACACAAACCAACCAACCCGAATCACTTGTGAATTTCTTGTTTTGTTCAAAATGAAACTTTCCATTAACCAACAATTGTTGTTTTGTTTTTATCCAACCAAAAGCTTATTAGAATTAAACACTGCGGTAACACAGTCATGAGATAAAACCATGACTGTTGTGTGAAGCCATCGCGGTAAATGTCCACACACAAAATTGCCCCCTCTCCGCCTTTCCTTGTATCTGCATAATTATCTGGAGCTGTCATCTACTTTCATCTCAACCCGACACTTTTCCTTTTGCCACTATAGTAGGTAATATTCTCCGTGTTTCCCCAAACTTTGTACAGCAGAATAACACGAATGATTGTTGTTGGCATCTAGACATCTCCGTGATGGCAGAAGCTGTCAGTTGTCTGTTACACTGGAAGTCAAAAAATCTATATCTCGACGTGTGTGTTTTGTATTTGGGTATCATTTTTGGTTCAATCAGGCAGTCTCGGGGGAGTTTCTTTTGGGGGTGGGAAGAGAGGCGCGAACGGATAACACATTTCTGTACAAATGTTGTTTAACAAGCTCAAAAGGTTGATTTCGTTATATCGATATATCTGCCCCCCCCCCTCCCCCCCCCCCCCCCCAACACCATTACCTCCAACACACCCTAAACGTTGTCAGCGATTGCAGCCCACGCAATAAAAACATTTGAAACGACAAACAATACCGAAAAGAGTGAACGCGTATTTCATTACACCCCCCCCCCCAACCCCGCTCCCTAAGCTGCATTTTTACCGTAATGTTAATTTAGGACTATAATTATCATGTATAATTTATGGCAATGCTTTTTTCTCGATTCTGAAAGTATTGTCGATCGCGTCTAATTTGTGATTCTGTTTAGTGCATCACTATAGTTAAGGTAAACAAAATAAAACGTTCGCTTCCGATCCTAAATAATTAGGGTCGATTATTTTTTTTATTTTTTTATTTACACAGGCGCATGTCGCGTGCTATTGTTCGGAAATCGAAGGAGCTGTGTCCCCTGGACGTCCGAGAAGAGTAACTTTCCGTGTAAAGTCTCCAAAATCGAGTTTTGTAATTTTCAATTAGTTTTTGTTTGGAGGATAAAAAAAAGTTTTAGGGGCAGGAAGACAAAATAGGGTCGGTCGGGGAATCCGAAACATTGATTTTGTTGTTGGCCTAATGTCCCGGATAGGTTCGGAGGCCTTTGTGGACGTAACGAACAATTAGTAGTTGTTGATACTAAATTAGTTGTCCTTGCTCTGTCCACTTTCTATTGCTGCTTTGTACCAAAACTCTCTTCTTCCACCAGTAAATTGACCAGTAGTTGTTCTCTCAGAGCTATAATTAAAGGCTCACTCCTTCCACCAGTAAATTGACCAGTAGTTGTTCTCTCAGAGCTATAATTAAAGGCTCTCTCCTTCCACCAGTAAATTGACCAGTAGTTGTTCTCTCGAGAGCTATAATTAAAGGCTCTCTCCTTCCACCAGTAAATTGACCAGTAGTTGTTCTCTCAGAGCTACAATTAAAGGCTCACTCCTTCCACCAGTAAATTGACCAGTAGTTGTTCTCTCAGAGCTACAATTAAAGGCTCACTCCTTCCACCAGTAAATTGACCAGTAGTTGTTCTCTCAGAACTACAATTAAAGGCTCACTCCTTCCACCAGTAAATTGACCAGTAGTTGTTCTCTCAGAGCTACAATTAAAGGCTCACTCCTTCCACCAGTAAATTGACCAGTAGATGTTCTCTCAGAGCTACAATTAAAGGCTCACTCCTTCCACCAGTAAATTGACCAGTAGTTGTTCTCTCAGAGCTACAATTAAAGGCTCACTCCTTCCACCAGTAAATTGACCAGTAGTTGTTCTCTCAGAGCTACAATTAAAGGCTCACTCCTTCCACCAGTAAATTGACCAGTAGTTGTTCTCTCAGAGCTACAATTAAAGGCTCACTCCTTCCACCAGTAAATTGACCAGTAGTTGTTCTCTCAGAGCTACAATTAAAGGCTCACTCCTTCCACCAGTAAATTGACCAGTAGTTGTTCTCTCAGAGCTACAATTAAAGGCTCACTCCTTCAACCAGTAAATTGACCAGTAGTTGTTCTCTCAGAGCTACAATTAAAGGCTCACTCCTTCCACCAGTAAATTGACCAGTAGTTGTTCTCTCAGAGCTACAATTAAAGGCTCACTCCTTCCACCAGTAAATTGACCAGTAGTTGTTCTCTCAGAGCTACAATTAAAGGCTCTCTCCTTCCACCAGTAAATTGACCAGTAGTTGTTCTCTCAGAGCTATAATTAAAGGCTCACTCCTTCCACCAGTAAATTGACCAGTAGTTGTTCTCTCAGAGCTACAATTAAAGGCTCACTCCTTCCACCAGTAAATTGACCAGTAGTTGTTCTGTCAGAGCTACAATTAAAGGCTCTCTCCTTCCACCAGTAAATTGACCAGTAGTTGTTCTGTCAGAGCTACAATTAAAGGCTCTCTCCTTCCACAAGTAAATTGACCAGTAGTTGTTCTCTAAGAGCTGTAATTAAAGGCTCTCTCCTTCCACAAGTAAATTGACCAGTAGTTGTTCTCTCAGAGCTACAATTAAAGGCTAGGCTCACTCCTTCCCGAATCAGCACTTTGACTCACCCTCACTGATCGGGGCAGACTTTTCCCTGAGATAAGATCATTCCTTCACTGGGACACATACCAACAATCAGCTGACTGGATGCGCTCTGTCCACAGTGAGAATCCCCCCCCCACCCCCCGCCGCCCTGAATTCTTGCTGTAATAGCCACTAGTGTTTTTTTTGTTTTTTTTTAACGAATATTATTTCATTAAAACATGCCAACTCATCACAGGAAGCACTCGGGATGTTGATTTTGGGTATGTGTTCAAGTGGTGGTATGTGTTCAAGTGGTGGTATGTGTTCAAGTGGTGGTATGTGTTCAAGTGGTGGGATGGCCTTATCGAATGTAAGAGCCTGGACACATCTGAGATGGTGAGTCGAACAGTTTAGGAATGTCCTTAATTGAGCCCGAGCTTGACTTTGCCAATATTTTGCAAAGCCTGTTAACCGAAAATTTAGTTCGAAAGCAACGTGCAGCGAGCTTCGTGAAGAGGACTTCGTGAAGTCGAATTC
This sequence comes from Littorina saxatilis, assembly GCF_037325665.1. Classification (NCBI taxonomy): domain Eukaryota; kingdom Metazoa; phylum Mollusca; class Gastropoda; order Littorinimorpha; family Littorinidae; genus Littorina; species Littorina saxatilis. The sequence goes on along the minus strand of NC_090256.1, from coordinate 78,769,791 downwards.
GCCTAAAGCTTGTCCTTAACTGGGCGAAGTCGACTACGCGAAGTATACTTCACGAAGCTTTAGCACTGAGTTTTCGGTAAATAGACTTCGGGGGTCAATGAAGGACCGCTGTGATCAATATCAGACTTCCCAAGGGAAGGCATGTGCCTTTAAGGCTGGTCAATATCAGACTTCCCAAGGGCAGGCATGTGCCTTTAAGGCTGGTCAATATCAGACTTCCCAAGGGAAGGCATGTGCCTTTAAGGCTGGTCAATATCAGACTTCTCAAGGGCAGGCATGTGCCTTTAAGGCTGGTCAATATCAGACTTCTCAAGGGCAGGCATGTGCCTTTAAGGCTGGTCAATAGCTCAGAGGCTTTCCCACACCTGAGACCCTGCAACAGTTAGAGGCCATGCGTGTAAGACAATTGGGGTCCTGCCGCCAGCAGGGATCTGATGAACAACGGTTTCACACCCGCGACAATGGCGCCCTAGGCTGACTTCAACAGTTGCCGTGACGTCAGTGGCTTTGTCGGGCTCAGTTTTCTGGCGTAACATTTCCGGTGAAATACCGCAGCGTGTTTTCGGTCGATGGATTTATCACGGCGTGTGTGTGACAGGGCGATCAACGAACGGGAAAACCAGTCATTCACCGATGCTTTGATCCCTGGTGTTGATTATGGCTATGCCTTGTGTTTTGCTTTCTCAGTTCCGTGCACCAGCAATACTCCAATGACTTCGTTTTTTCGCATTTGGTTTAAACACGATTTTATTCAATTTGTATCATGACAAGCATAGTGCTTATTTTAAGCAATCCTAGTGAAAACATAACATTCGCATTTAAATGTCAACTTTTCCAACACCAACCGCATTCGATATGAACCCAAACCAGATAGAGTTGGAATGCTGGGTATTACTATGCGGTTTGAATGACCTTGTCAGTTCTGTATACAAAAGATTGCTCCAATGATTGTTTTCGTATACAAATAAATTGTAACTATATCCTCTTTTAAAATCGACATTTCAGATAGATATCTAATCAATAGAGAGAGAACATTGAACATGAGCTGAATATTGAACATTATTATTGATTGCTATCATGCTTTTAGCGTAGCGATATATTATGATAGGGCCCCAAGTTTGAAGAGAACAAGTATAATACGCCAAATCGTTTGATTCGTAGATATTGATGTTGGCGAATCATGAAGGGGCCTGAAAGGCGACTTGATAAAGGCGGTTTCCATAGTTCTGATTGTCACAGGTTTGAGAAGAGAGTAGCACAATTGAGGAAGCCATCTAAACAAACAGACACAGATTTTTCATTTTATTGATAAACGAAGTAGCTGATTTTCCATTATGTTCGTGATTTGGGCGGTTTGGAGCCTCACAAGCCCATTTGGTTCACAGTGGTATGGAGCACATTTCTTTTAGTTAAGAAAGTAACCTCATTGCTTATTTAGAATGACAGCGTTTAGGGAAGGGACGTATATTCCACAACCCACTTTTGAGTTACTGTTAAGAGCTACACACACAAAATGTCGGCAAGTGAACATTTCCTGATTTGTACGTTTTGAGATCTATGTAATCTGTACAGAGTCAACGTTATCTAAATACCAAACTAATGTTCAGGGCTGGACTGTGTGAGAGAGAGCCTTCCAAAATGAGGCAGGGGTACACATGCTTGTCAGGCGTTGGAATGTAGCCTTTGAAAGGGGGATTTGGGGTCTTTCCTTAAAAAAAAGTATATTTGCTGGATAAGGGGGGGGGGGCTTCCGGAGCTCAGGATCCCCCCCCCCCACCCTCTCAGTCATATATCCAACCATTTTCTTGAGAAATTGCAAAATGTATACAGTTTTTTTCTTAATAAATATGTTTTGGGGGGTTGCAAGTCTGCAGCCCTTCGTACTGTTGCTGGCAATCTGTACGTCCTATAGGCCTAGGTTGAATTGCCACTGGGTGCTAGGCACTTGCTTTTAGAAGCTTGACATTCTGTTTTAAATCAGTCTTTTGCTGATGACACCCAGCTGTATAAACCCAGTCCCCCTGCAGAGACACATTCCGCCATCCAGACCATTCAGACATGCATCACTGATGTTAAATCTTGGATGGTCGATAACAAACTTAAGCTGAATGATGATAAGACTGAAGTCTTACTGTGCAAAAAGAAGAACACTACATTTCCCTCTCCCCAACCTGTTTCTGTTCAAATAGGCAACACCGACATTCTTTTCTCACCATCAGCTAGAAACCTTGGATTGACCCTTTCATCTGACATGACCCTTAACAAACATATATCTTTAGTCTGTAGAGCAGCTTATTTTGAGCTTCGTAAGATCAGCACCATTCGCCACACACTCTCCTCTCAAACAACTAGTCTGTGCCTTTGTTCTTTCTAAACTTGACCACTGCAACTCTCTTCTCTCTGGCTGTCCTCTGTACCTCCTGCATAAACTACAAAAAGTCCAAAACTCGGCAACACGCCTCATTCTGAAAGCACGAAAACGAGATCACGCAACACCACTTCTTCACACACTGCACTGGTTACCTATTCAAGCCCGCATTGACTACAAACAGTCCACCCTCTGCTTTAACTTCTTTTCTGGCTCGTCTCCTGCTTACTTCTCTGAACTCCTCACCGTCTATTCTCCAGCAAGACAACTCCGTGCCTCTTCTGACTGTCGCATCCTCACCATTCCACACACCAAAACCAAAACATACGGACAACGCACTTTTACTTTCTGCGCACCCACACAATGGAATTCTCTCCCCTTTCACATCCGCCACTCTCAGTCACCCCAAGCATTCAAACGAGCACTTAACACGCACCTCTTCAAGAAATACAACCCCTGATTTTGTTTTCTCAGTCCATCAGTAGGCTACATGTAGTGTGTTTGTTGTTTTAGTGATAATGTGATAATGTATATAAAAATCTAGGGCTGTTTTCAGTATTGTTGGTAACATATGTTCTGTTTGATTAAGGGTATTCAGCTGGTATTTCCTTGTTTTCACTACCTATTTCATTCATGTTTTTATTACTTAGTTAGTGGAAGAATCTTTTGTAATGTATGTTTGATGGTGTATGCTTTTAATTAAGCGTTGCTGACTATGAATGTAGATGTAAATGCTTGTATAACTGTGTTTTAATTTTAAATGTGTCAAGCGCAAAGAGCATAATTGTAAAGTTATGATGTTGCGCTGTATAAATGCTCATTTATTATTATTATTATTATTATTATTATTATTATTATTATTATTATTATTATTATTATTATTATTATTATTATTATTATTATTATTATTATTATTAAAATTAGAAACCCCCAGCGGGTTAGGGGGAAAAATTTACCCGATGCTCCCCAGCATGTCGTAAGAGGCGACTAACGGATTCTGTTTCTTCTTTTACCCTTGTTAAGTGTTTCTTGTATAGAATATAGTCAATGTTTGTAAAGATTTTAGTCAAGCAGTATGTAAGAAATGTTAAGTCCTTTGTACTGGAAACTTCCATTCTCCCAGTAAGGTCATATATTGTACTACGTTGCAAGCCCCTGGAGCAATTTTTTGATTAGTGCTTTTGTGAACAAGAAACAATTAACAAGTGGCTCTATCCCTTTCCCCGTCGCGATATAACCTTGAACGGTTGAAAACGACGTTTAACACCAAATAAAGAAAGAAAGAAATTAAAATTAGAAAAATAAAAGGATTTTTTTTTATTTCTTACTGAGGGTCCATTGCTCTAGCTCATGAACTTAAAGGTACTGAACTTGTCAAATCCAGGTGCACGGAGCCCCTGGGGCTTTTAGTCATACCTCAGGCAGCTATCCGTTAGAAGAACTACCAAGTTTCATTGACTTGCACCCAAAGAGTCAAGAACTGCGATGTTTTTACGAATTAATTTCGTACTCGGACCCGGCTGGTCTTGACCTATTTTTGGATCTAAATTTAGATCAGGTAGATCACCACATCATGCACAAAAAGACACGTCACTAGTAAACTATGTCTGACATCATCATGAGTTTGTGTAAAACAAAATGGAGGCCGGAATCACTCAGTTGAATCGAACTCCGACCAAACACCACGTAATAACTAGGTTAATTTATGCACTCGCGCCGTCGCGATATAACCTTGAATGGTTGAAAACGACGTTAAACACCAAATAAAGAAAGAAAGATTATGCACTCGCGTGAACAAGAAACTGTCGAGCTTCACATATGTCGTCGTTGGGTAGGTTTGGGTTTGTTTTACTACCATAGTAGGATTTTTGAACTGTAAATGCACTCAGCTGCAACAAAAACGCAAAACGAAGGCTGTGAGCTGCACTGTGCCTTTAAAAGTCTTTTTGTTTTACATTCCAATATGCCCCTTGTGTACGTATGGCCATGTCACATAAATGTAAGCAACCAAATAGAAATAATTCAGTGAAATAACAGGCATGATTATGTGAGCACTTATTATAAGTTTTAAATTTGTGCTCCTTTGTAAACTTGTTGGTATATTATCATGTGTGTGTTTATGAATAAAATACTGTTTAAACCAGTGAATAGGTTGTTTTGATGTGTCAGAGAATAGATTGTGTCGATGCATAACAGTCAAAACGACTACGAGTATGAGTCAAATCTGGATTACTTATGTAATGACTTAATTAGAAACAGCATATTGGCAAAGAAGGGTACGTGTGAGTGTGTGTGTGTGTGTGTGTGGGGGTGCGTGTGATGTTAAAAAACACTGAAGATACTGTGACACTGTGCTTGGTGTTTGGCTACCCACCATCTGCATTGCCGGTGTAACACAACATTTTTACTCCACGAGAAATTCACTCCGGAGTAAAAATTTCGTACGAAATTCTTACTCCGAGTAAATTTTTCGTACGAGAAAAGAACTCCCCAAGGCACGAAAAAATTACTCCCTCCACGAAGTTTTTACTCCCCATTTTTTGTGCTTCCAGTAAAAAATCTCGTGCGCGAAAATGGGATGCGGGCGAAGGGATAATGCCAATAATGTGATCTCGTACAAATGAATGTCGCGCTACCCTCCCTCCACCCCTTCCACCACCAAGACTAACAGGGGACAAGGGAGTATACATTCCGTACACCTGGCATGGGAAGTTAAATTGCTCTGTTAGGGTGAAGTAATTTATTCGTTTTTTTATTCGTCAGGGGAGTAACATTTGTGTACGAAATGTTTACTCGGAACTCACCTGTCGTGGGGAGTAATTTTCTCGTGTAATGGGGGAGTGCTTTTTTGGTAAAGAGAGTAACATTTTCGTACGAAATTTTTACTCCGGAGTAAAAATCTCGTGGGAGTAATTTTCTCGTGTTACACCGGCATGTAGGTATTTGGATACTCCATTGATTATCTCTCCCCTTTTGCATGCAACTAACAATGGCTTTTACGTGTTTCAGGTAACGACCACAAAGCCAGCAATCAGGAAAAAACAGTCCTCTGATGAAGCACTCTTGTCAGCGACCGGCATCTTCAATTGTCTTTATTTTCCCCGAGCAATAACGAGGTGTGCTCGATCAAGTGTTGAATTTGTTGGGTAATTGAAACAAGGATAGATTTTTCTCATCGTGAATGAAATTGAAAGAGTTGCCCGAGTTTTTTTGTCCTGGTTTTCACCTCGCCTTTAATAGACGGCAATGACACCGGCTTGTGTGTGTCTCTGGGAGGTTAACTGCCGAAGCTGAAGAAAATGTAAAGTTGTACGCTTGGGTAAGGACAGCAGGGTCGCAGTAAGCTAAGGTTTTCCCCAAAGCAGCATGATGGAGACGAGCAGCCCGAACTGGGTGGGCGTGACGCAAGTAGTGACGGAGAATGTGACGCAGATTGTGACCAACACAACGGGCGGTGGGGGCGGAGGTGGTGGTGGCGGTGGTGGTGGTGACTGTGGGGGCTTGTCCAGCATCCCGGGGGTTATCTCCGGCGACACGTACGGCGGCCTGTCCACCTTCTCCGCCAGCTACTACTCCATGCACGGCTACGTCAGCATCGCCGTCTGCCTCTTCGGCCTCATGTCCAACACGGCCAACATCATCGTGCTGACCCGCAAGAACATGATCACGTCCACCAACACCATCCTCATGTGGCTGGCGGTGGCCGACCTGCTCACCATGATGTCCTATCTCCCCTTCGCCATCCACTTCTACATCATGCGCGAGCCCGACCTGGGCATGTTCCAGACGCGCAGCTTCGGCTGGATCATTTTCCTCATGTTCCACGCCAGCTTCAGCATCGTCTGCCACACTGTGGCCATCTGGCTGACCATCGCTCTGGCCATCTTCCGCTACATCTACATCTGCATGCCCACCAGGGGCAGCGTCTTCTGCAGCCTGCGCCGCGCCAAGATGACCATCTTCGTGGTGTACGCCCTCACCGTGGTCATATGCGTGCCCAACTACATCAGCAACCGTATCAGGGCGCAGGTGGAGCGGGACAGTGGTTACGTCAGCGCCTTGGGGACGTCGAACAACGTCACGGACAACGTCACTGAGCCCCACGTCATCTACAACCCTACACAGTGGGAGAACTCACTGGCCGCCGATATCACCTTCAAGGTTAGTAACCTCTCTCTCTATCCACTCACTCACTCACTCTCTCTTGAGCACATTGTTTTGGTTTGTTTGTCTAAGTGGTGACAGACCCAGTGAAAGCGCATTATCTGAGACTTGGTTACCTGCTGGTAAGATGCAAGACCAATTTAATATTAATGGTTTCCATCCACTTGTGCGAAGAGACAGACCAGACGGAGCACACGGTGGTGTGGCAATATATGTTAAAGATTACTTATGCTGTAAAGAGAGAACAGATCTTTTGATTCCTAACCTTGAAGCCACATGGATCGAAACCAAATTGAATCAAGAAACTATATTGATAGGCTCGTTTTACCGGCCTCCTAGTGCCCCTGTTGCTTATTGGCAACTGATCGATTCTTCTATTAAACAAGTTATGGCCACCCCTCACAAATTCATAATTCTTGGTGATTTTAATTCCGATTTTAATGACAACCCACCAAAGCAACTCACAGACATTTTGTATCTGAATAGCTTAAAGCAACTAGTTACAAGTCCCACACGGATAACTGAAGATACGTCCACCTGTATCGACCTGATTATTACCCCAAGCACTGACATTGTTGATAAAGTAGAAGTTATTCCTCCCATTTGTAGTGATCACTCCGTACCAGTCGTTTATTTAAAGCATCATTTGAAGAAAAGATCACACTCAAAAAGAACGATTTTAGATTATAGCAAACTAGACGGTCAAAAGTTAATAGTTGAGTTACAGAAAATTGATTGGTCAAACATAGTGACTTTAGAAGATATTCATACCGCAGCTTCTCTCTTTTCGGAGCAGTTGTATTCGATCGTGAAAACCTGCTTGCCTGTCAAGGAAGTCACCATTCGGGAGGGAGACACACCCTGGATCACATCATATATTTTGAAATTAAAAGACCGAAAAAGATTTATTCATACTATTGCTGTGCATGTAGACACACCACAAGCTTGGGAACTCTTTCGTAAGATAAGGAACCAATACACAGATGCTATTCGAACGCGAAAGAAACAATATTTAGAGGAACTTGACCGGTCCGTATCTGATCCAAAGAAATTTGGTCAGAAGCAGTGGTGGAAGTTAGTTAACAGGTTTATGGCAAAGAAAGGCTCTGACCAAAACGAAATCCCGCCACTAACAGTTGATTGTAAAACCTATTTTGAAGACCAGGAAAAGGCTGAATTATTTAATATGTCTTTTGTTAAACAATCAGAAATAAACGACACAGATGATAATGTTCCCGATATAGATAATGCTGAGTTTTTTGTCGACGATATGGTCGTGACTTCCGAAGAAGTGAAAAGTGTAATAGAAAGTCTTGATACATCTAAAGCTGTCGGGCCTAATAAAATTCATAATAAGATTCTTATTGCAAGTTTACCTATAATAGCAGAACCTCTATCTATTTTATTTACAAGATCATTAAATGAGGGTGTATTTCCAAGCATATGGAAAACAGCACACATAACACCGATATATAAAAAGGGGGATAAAGGAGACTGTTCAAATTATCGTCCCATCTCACTCCTAAGCTGCGTAGGTAAAGTTCTTGAAAAATGTGTTCAGAAACATGTGTTTGATTATTTTGTATCGAATAACATAATCACACCTTCCCAGTCTGGTTTTATTCCCGGTGACTCCACTGTGTACCAGTTAACATGCCTATATAACGACTTTTGCAAGTCACTCGACGACAGCATTACTGTCCAGGCAATCTTTTTCGACATTTCCAAAGCATTTGACAGAGTCTGGCACAAAGGTCTTCTGAGAAAGTTATTTGCACTAGGGATTCGAGGTCAGATGTTTAATTGGTTGCAAAACTATTTAACTGATCGAACACAAGCAGTGGTGCTTAAAGGAAGTATGTCTAGCTACTTACCTGTGCAAACAGGCGTTCCACAAGGCTCTATTCTAGGACCTCTCCTTTTTCTGGTTTACATTAACGACATAGTTGATAACGTTGAATCCATTATTAAACTGTTTGCCGACGATACAAGTATGTATTTAAGCCTGGAAAATTCTCAGATGCGAACAGATATTTTTAACTCAGATCTTGAAAAAATCGACCAGTGGGCTAGTCAGTGGAAAGTTAAATTTAATCAAAGTAAAACAAAACTTCTGAATATAAGCAGGAAAAGGAATCCAGATTACATCCCTTTAAACTTCGGTGGCACAATTTTACAAGAAACTGAAAGTCATAAACATCTTGGTATTATTATTCAGAATAACGGTAAGTGGGAGTTACATATTAAATCTGTTATAGCAAAATGCCGTACGTTAGTAGCTTGCTTACGATCTTATAAATATAGACTAGGCAGAAAAGCTTTAGAAACAATGTATAAATCCTTCATATTGCCACATTTTGATTATGCTGATGTTCTCTGGGACAACTGCCCAAAGGAGTTAGCCACCGAGCTCGAAAGTATTCACTTAGATGCAATTCGAACAATTGTTGGAGCAGTCCGCGGTACAAGCCATCAAAAATTGTACGATGAGTCAGGCTTTATTTCATTACTAGAGAGGCGAAAACGTCATAAATTGATATTATTTCACAAGATCGTTCACCGCAAGGTGCCAAACAAATATTAGCGATATTGCCACCATTGATATCAACTAATAACCCATATCACCGGCGCAGACCTCTAGACAGGAAAGTTCCATCGTTTAAAACTGAATTATATAGAAACTCATTTCTCCCATCTACTACACAACTCTGGAATTCTTTACCTGACTATATAAAACTTAGTGATTCCCTAAGTGAATTTAAGCACTTTTTGTCAAAAAACGATTTAAGTCCGCCGTGTTATTTTTATTCTGGAGATCGCATGTCACAAATAATTCACTGTAAGCTCAGGTTATATATAAGTGATCTCAATAACGATCTAGTGAGACGTCACGTTGCTACAGATGCATCTTGTGACTGTGGATTCCCGTCCGAATCCGTACAACACTTCATATTCGATTGTCCAAATTATCGCGAAGCACGTCAAGAAACTATACATACCCTCCCTAATCACACAATTCACCTCCCCCACCTTTTAAACGGAGACAGACAGTATTCTTTAGATTTGAACAGGAAAATTTTTTCCACCGTACACTCGTTCATTGAACGTTCTGGCCGCTTTGGGCAAGTCAGAATAAATGCTCTACAAACCGGACAACAACTTTAACTTCTGCACATCTCCTACCCATCCCTCTTCTTTTATTCATCTTCTTTCCCTCCTTCCTTCCTTTACTGTCTTTCTTTATAATCATTATGCAACGTTCATTACGTTATTAATAGATTTGGTTTATTGAGACAAATTTTTCACCCGTTACCGCCTTATGTTGTACTGTCATGCAGGAACACCACTATAAGCTTCTAGCTTGTTGCTGTTTCTGTGAACTTTGTATACATGTCATGATTGTAACCCTTGTTAAAATAAACTTATGTTTAAACCAAAGCGCATGTCATGGGTAATGAATTCTCTCGTGTTAGTGTTTCCTCTCAACAGACGATTCTTGTAGGGTGTGGCGGTGGTATAGTTCCCAAGCTCATAGTGTTTTTATGTGTGTTTGGCCAGTAACCTATCTCTTTTCTCTGTGTGTGTGTGTGTGTGTGTGTGTGTGTGTGTGTGTGTGTGTGTGTGTGTGTGTGTGTGTGTGTGTGTGTGTGTGTGTGTGTGTGTGTGATTCCTTTTTCTGTAACGGATTGGCCATTTCACTGTCTCCTTCAATCAATAACCCGTCACACAACGCCTCTCTACTTTTATTGCTAATGAGGTTCGGAGACTTACAGAATTGTTGTCCCTCAGTAACGTTCCGCCGACTCTCTTTTCATGACCAACATTATGTTTAGTACTGATGCTCGGTGATGACATTTTGTTCCGGCGCTCGTTTTTACATTTAGTCAAGTTTTGACTAAATGTTTTAACATAGAGGGGGAATCGAGACGAGGGTCGTGGAGTATGTGTGTGTGTGTGTGTGTGTGTGTGTGTGTGTGTGTGTGTGTGTGTGTGTGTGTGTGTGTGTGTGTGTGTGTGTGTTTGTGTGTGTGTGTAGAGCGATTCAGAGTAAACTACTGGACCGTCACCGATCTTTAGGAAAGTTTACATGAGAGTTCCTGGGTATGATATCCCCAGACGTTTTTTTCATTTTTGGGATAAATGTCTTTTATGGCGTCATATCCGACTTTTTGTAAAAGTTGAGGCGCCACTGTCACACCTTCATTTTTCAATCAAATTGATTGAAATTTTGGCCAAGCAATCTTCTACGAAGGCCGGACTTCGGTATTGCCTTTCAGCATGGAGGCTTAAAAATTAATTAATGACTTTGGTCATTAAAAATCTGAAAATTGTAATTACATTTTTTTTATAAAACGATCCAAAATTACTTTTATTTTATTCTTTGCAACGTCGTATAGTAGTTTATTTGTCAGTTAAAAAGCCAAAGAAAATCTTCAGATCGCCTTTTGGACTCTGTGGGCAGTATCCTTTGAAATTGTGGGTTTCAGAGTGTGTACCTCGCCACAATAAGTAAAACAGAAGAAATAAAAAAATAAAACACTCCAGGCAGTGATTTTAAAATAAACCCAAATAGCTATGGGTATTTTGATTTGAGAGATACAATGAACAGTTTTATTCAACGCGACTTACACAATATGGGTATTTTGTTTGTGAAAAAAAGGACGGTAGGCCTAGTTTGCAGTTTAAAAGACTCAATATAAAAAATGAGACTATTGTTAAAACAAAATTTTTTTAAAGTACACATGTATACATAGCCAGAGTCCAAATTCAGTTACACAGTGTCCGGATATAATGTTTTGGGGAATATATGGCGTAACTAAACTGACATGGTCAAAATGTCTGTGCACATAAACACCTTCCATCTCAACCAAACGTCGTGAGCACCGGGTCATCGGCAAAAGTCGACGCAGGGAGCACGGAGTGATTGCATGGATCGATTTGACACAATTCTTACACGCAGTGTGACACATGGAACATGACAGCAGCTTGCAGGCTGACACAGAGAACTAGTTCAGATAATCTGCGTGTGATTGGCTGTGTTTTCATTTGCAATTAATGCTCGCACTAATTAGCGAGTTCCTCACTTATGCGGTGTTAATTATCTTCACGGAAGAGGTACACCCACAGCTGGCCGGGAATGTGTTTACAAAAACTATTGACTGTTTGCACTTTGTCTATGTGATAATAGGGGAGACGGATTAGGATTGCTTTTGTAGTTGCTTTCTGTGTGGTACCCAACTAGTATTCGGTCCCTTGTGCACAGGTCTGAACAAATCGGTACAAATCTATTCCTTTATCAGCAGGCTTTTTTTTTTAAAGACACAAGTAGCATTTTTTTTTCTTCTTCTGCGTTCGTGGGCTGAAACTCCCACGTACACTCGTGTTTTTTGCACGAGTGGATTTGTACGTGTATGACCGTTTTTACCCCGCCATTTAGGCAGCCATACGCCGCTTTTCGGAGGAACAAATTGCATTTGAAAACAACAGCGCGCAACGCTTTAACTCGCTGATTAGTGTTGGTATTTCCTCACATTAATTGAAGCTTATTAAACAGCGATGAGGGATTGAGCAATGCTTGGTGTACTCGAGATGACCCCAAAGGATGTTATCATAATATTAGATCAATGTTAAGGTATGCAATTGTATAGAAGGAAGCCGTGATCAAACCGGCACGGTTGGCCTTGTGGTAAGGCGTCCGCCCCGTGATCGGGAGGTCGTGGGTTCGAACCCCGGCCGGGTCATACCTTGGACTTTAAAATTGGCAATCTAGTGGCTGCTCCGCCTGGCGTCCGGCATTATGGGGTTAGTGCTAGGACTGGTTGGTCCGGTGTCAGAATAATGTGACTGGGTGAGACATGAAGCCTGTGCTGCGACTTCTGTCTCAAACAAGCCGTGATGAAGCCCATTGAGCTGGTACATTTGGTGAAGACCTTCCCTCCACCTGGACACGTGCCAACAGTCAACGGCCTGCGTTTTTTGTGAGCAGAGTGGACATTGTTTTATGGATTCATTTCTCCAATGACACGTGTGTCAATCAGCAAAATTAATTCATCCAAAATGCCCACTGTGCTCGGGACATAGTCAGGATGGTGAGTTTTGGGAAATATCCAAGTTGAGGGATGGCCGTACCTCATTTGAAAGCCTATAGGATGATCTGAAATAGTATCCCGTTTCCCTTTAGCGTTCATGCACTTCTTCTTTCGTCTGTCACGCGGTCTATGTGTGTGTGTATGTGTGTGTGTGTGTGTGTGTGTATGTGTGTGTGTGTGTGTGTGTGTGTGTGTGTGTGTGTGTGTGTGTGTGTGTGTGTGTGTGTGTGTGTGTGTGTGTGTGTGTGTGTGTGTGTGTGTGTGTGTGTGTGTGTGTGTGTGTGTGTGTGTGTGTGTGTGTGTGTGTGTGTGTGTGTGTGTGTGTGTGTGTGTGCGCGCGCGCAAAGCGTGTGTGTCTGTAGGCAAGCTCATGTACCTGGATTCGTAGGACTTTGAGGTGTATCAGGCTTAACAAGCTCTTCTTCGCGGGAAGGAATGTGCCTTTGAATGTCATCAACAACAGCAAAAAGAAAGAAGGACAAAGAGAAACTTTCGTTCCCAATCCACACCCACGCACCTTGCTCGTCGTCCCCCTCCCTATTTTGTATTTTATTAATTAGAACCGAGTATCATTCCCCAATCACTCAGCCTTAAACAACGGTGCGTAGCTGGGCCAGCTTCCTGACCCTAGTCTTGTTAAATATTTCACGGTAAGGGTCAAATACAATGAGCGTTTTACCAGACAATCCTAATGTCAATCCTCCCCTCCTTTTAATTTATGATTTCACGGTTAAGGTAGGGTTTAGTCAAATACAGTAAGCGTTTTGGAAGATAAACCTAACAGCAATCCCCCCTATAAATAATGTCACGGTAAAGTTATGGTTTTGTCAAATACAGTGAGCGTTTTGGAAGATAAACCAAACAGCAATCCCCCCTTTTAAATAATGTCACGGTAAAGTTATGGTTTTGTCAAATACAGTAAGCGCTTTGGAAGATAAACATAACAGCAATCCCCTCTTTTAAATAATGTCACGGTAAAGTTATGGTTTTGTCAAATACAGTGAGCGATTTGGAAGATAAACATAACAGCAATCCCCCCCTTTTAAATAATGTCACGGTAAAGTTATGTTTTTGTCAAATACAGTAAGCGCTTTGGAAGATAAACCTAACAGCAATCCCCCCCTTTTAAATAATGTCACGGTAAAGTTATTATTTTGTCAAATACAGTGAGCGCTTTGGGAGATAAAGCTAATGTCAATCCGCCCTTGTAAATAATTTCACGGTTGAGGTGGGGTTTAGTCACATTTGTATACACAGCGTTTGGAAGAGAAACGTAATGTCACTCCCCCCTTTTAAATAATTTCAATGACCAGACGTCGAGTTACCGAACAGAACACTAAACAAGTCGCGTAAGGCATTTCTTTCTTTCTTTATTTGGTGTTTAACGTCGTTTTCAACCACGAAGGTTATATCGCGACGAGGGAAAGGGGGGAGATGGGATCGCGTAAGGCAAAATTACTACATTTAGTCAAGCTGTGGAACTCACAGAATGAAACTGAACGCACTGCATTTTTTCACAATGACCGTAGTCCGCCGCTTGTGCATAACGGAGTGAAACTGACGAGTCTGTTCAGCGCGGTAGTGGTTTCGCTGTGCTGCATAGCACGCGCTTTTCTGTACCTCTCTTCGTTTTAACTTTCTGAGCGTGTTTTAATCCAAACATATCATATCTATATGTTTTTTGAATCAGGAACCGACAAGGAATAAGATGAAATTGTTTTTAAATCGATTTCGGAAATTTAATTTTGATCATAATTTTTATATTTTTAATTTTCAGAGCTTGTTTTTAATCCAAATACAACATATTTATATGTTTTTGGAATCAGGAAATGATGTAGAATAAGATGAACGTAAATTTGGATCGTTTTATATAAAAAAAAATTATTACAATTTTCAGATTTTTAATGACCAAAGTCATTAATTAATTTTTAAGCCACCAAGCTGAAATGCAATACCGAAGTCCAGCCTTCGTCGAAGATTGCTTTACAAAAATTTCAATCAATTTGATTGAAAAATGAGGGTGTGACAGTGCCGCCTCAACTTTTACAAAAAGCCGGATATGACGTCATCAAAAATATTTATCGAAAAAAAGAAAAAACCGTCCGGGGATATCATTCCCAGGAACTCTCATGTCAAATTTCATAAAGATCGGTCCAGTAGTTTGGTCTGAATCGCTCTACACACACACACACGCACAGACAGAGAGACAGACAGACAGACAGACAGACAGACACACACACACACACACACACACACACACACACACACACACACACACACACACACACACACACACACACACACACACACACACACACACAAACACACATAAACCACGACCCTCGTCTCGATTCCCCCTCTAAAAACATCAATGAACAGATAACAGTCAATGCAAATTGAATACAAAGAGTGCATGCCTAATGTATTTGGCAAGAAAACATGCTATCAAAGCACATCGGCTATACAAACATCCAGCGTCTATTGATTTGTGAACAACGGTTGGGCTCTGTGTCTGTTACAAATTGTAGAGACAATTGGAAATTGTCAATTCAATTGGACGAGTCATGTATTAATAACGAGAGCACCCAGTGACTGTTGATTCTTCATTTGATTCAATCATTATTAAATGCATTTATTTATTTATGTATATATTTAATGTAATAAATTGATTAACTAATTCAGTCATACATTCGTCCATACATTTATTTCTTGTCTTTTGAGTAACCTGAATATCTCTTTTTAGCACGAAACAACCTGTGATGGTAGCCTGCTTATGGTCATTGACGTTTAAAGCTACTTGTTTTTCCTATGAATGGCTTATGATGGATAGCATTTTAGCTTACGTATCGCGGGTGCAGTGTAAACATATAAACCAGACAGACCTTCCTCTGAAGCTACGTCTGTTCTGCAGTGATACAACTTCATGCGAAAATGAAAAATAAAAGTATGCCTACCAATAGAAAGAGGTCTGGGTAGCCTGTCTTCAATATAATGTATGCTTTCTTGTTTTGCTACAGTCGAACCTCTCTGTAACGACTACACGAGGGACCGACGAAACGTGGTCGCTATTGAAAGTCGAATTATAAACCAGAAGTACTCGTCTGGCAGTGGTCGTTGTAGGCAGGTGGTTGCTTTCGATAGGTGGTCGCAAGGGCAGATTCGACTTTATCACGAGTATCGTTGGTGTTCCACCAGGCCGATAGATGCAGGGATAAGCTGTGCCTGAGGTCCAAACGGCTTAATTGTGTGTTAAGTTTGGGAGCTACAGGACAAACATCGCTGCCTTTGTCTGTCGTACTGCTGTTAGACTTTAAGGATACCATGCTTGTATATATCAGAAAAACTAAAGTTTTCATTACATTTCGTAGCATTTCCCAGAATTAGTTCAGATCTTCTGTTAGACTGTAAGATTACAAAAGTTTGAATAAAACAAAAGGAAGTGTTCGAAATAACATTAAAAGGATTCGTGACTTTGCATGTAGAGGGGCAAATTTTAAGGGTTGCTGCTGATTGAAGCATTCATCCAAATGCAATCACTAGCATTGATTTTCTGGTAGTGTAAACACAGGAGAAAACATAATTTGTCGTTCCTTTGTAGGTCGACAGCCACTGTGGCCTATTCGTGTTTGCATTGCTAGCAAATCGGAGGAGGAATCAAATTCCTATTAAAATTTGGAAAGTTGCACAAGAAGAGATAAAAGTAAAAGAGCTTCCACTGATTCCGTTGGCGCCACGAGCTTTTCAAGACGTGTTTTATTTAAACTTTAAGAGTTGTTGCAAAAATAATGTGTCTGTTTACGTGCAGAATCATCATTTCCTTCTTTTCGTTGTCTTCTTTTTTTCTTATTTTGTTTGTTTTGATTTTGTTTTGTTTTGTTTTGTTTTAGGGAGAAGGGGGAGAGGAGGGGAGGGGGGGGGGGTGTCCCCAGACTTATCATTGCTTCTCACAAATTTGTTCTCGAACATTTTTTTAAATGCATGAATTAAATTGTACGAAATTAAACGAGCACATTTTTGGCATGCAAGCATAATATCTGGAACAGTTTGAAAACAACACACCATGCAGATCATTGCTGAAGATTACCGGTCAACGTCATGTTATATTAAACAACCGCTAACACGTTTCACAATAACATCAAAACCACGCATTTTACCTGCACTTCTTCTTCTTCTTTGTTCATGGGCTGAAACTCCCACGTTCACTCATGTTTTTGCATGAGTGGGTTTTTACGTGTGTGACCGTTTTGGGGGGAAGCTTGCTGGGTATTTTTGTGTTTTTATAACCCACCGAACTCTGACATGGATTACACTTGATCTTGTGCTTGTGTGTACACACGAAGGGGGGTAAGGCACTAGCAGGTCTGCACATAAGTTGACCTGGGCGATCGGAAAAATCTCCACCCTTAACTCACCAGGGATTCGAACTCACGACCTTCCGATCAGGAGGCCGACGTCTTACCACTGCGCCACTGCGCACGTCATTACCTGCACTGAGTTGGTATACTTAGTTAGAGCACGTACTGTTTAAAATGGGTGGCTAATGTCAGAAGATCACTTTGTAAACACTTCGAAGTACCTTCAAGCCATATATGTGTGTGACATCTTTGCGAGCGAAGAGCGAAGCACGTTCTTTGATCACCGACAGAGATAGACCAAGAGAGGGAGAGATAGAGAGAGCGAGAGAGAGAGAGAGAGAGAGAGAGAGAGAGAGAGAGAGAGAGAGAGAGAGAGAGGTGTAGAGAGAGAGAAAGAAATAGAGAGAGAGAGAGAGACAGGGAGACAGAGAGGTGTAGGGGGAGAGAGAGAGAGAGAGAGAGAGAGAGAGAGAGGGAGAGAGGGAGAGAGAGAGCGAGAGAGGTGTAGGGAGAGCGAGCGAGAAATAGAGAGAGAGAGGGGGGGCAGGGAGAGAGAGAGGTATATGGGGAGAGAGAGAATGATAGAGAGAAGGGAGAGAGGGTGTGGGAGACAGCGAAAGAGGGAGACAGCGAAAGAGGGAGACAGCGAAAGAGAGAGAGAGAGAGAGAGAGAGAGGTGTAGGGGGAGAGAGAGATAATGATAGAGAGAAGGTGTGGGAGACAGCGAGAGAGAGAGACGGGGGGAGCGAGAGACAGCGAGAGAGAGAGAGAGAGACAGCGAGAGAGAGAGAGAGAGAAAAAGAGAGAGAGAGAAAGAGAGAGAGAGAGAAAGAGAGAGAGAAAGAGAAAGAGAGAGAGAAAGAGAAAGAGAGAGAGAGAGAGAGAGAGAGAGAGAGAGAGAGAGAGAGAGAGAGAGAGAGAGAGAGAGAGAGAGAGAGAGAGAGAGAGTTTATGCAGTTTCTGATAACTGAGAAAACAGATGGAAAATCAATGTTATCCAAACTACAATTATTGAAGAATGTCATAATTTGCGGGCACAAAGTTGATAGTATATCGCAAAGGATTGTGTTTTTTTCCCCGGCAAATTTGTATCAAACAGACGGGCGCAGTGGCGTGGTGGTAAGGCATCGGCCTCCTTATCGGGAGGTCGTGAGTTCGAATCCCGGTCGCTGCCGCCTGGTGGCTTAATTTTTCCGATCGCCCAGGTCAACTTATATGCAGACCTGCTAGTGCCTTATCCCCCTTCGTGTGTACACGCAAGCACAAGAGACCAAGTGCGCACGGAAGAGATCCTGTAATCCATGTCAGAGTTCGGTGGGTTATGGAAACACGAAAATACCCAGCATGCCTCCCCCGAAATCGGCGTATGCTGCCGGAATGGCGGGGTAAAAACGGTCATACACGTAAAAACCCACTCATGCTAAAAACATGAGTGAACGTGGGAGTCTAAGCCCATGAACGAAGAAGAAGAAGAAGAAGAAGAAGAAGAAGAAGAAGAAGAAGAAGAAGAAGAAGAAAGAAGAAAGAAGAAAGAAGGAAGAAGCTCTTTCTTGTTATCGTCTGTGCTTGTGCGGTTTTTGTAAACCAAGTTTTATGTTGTGTAACGATTATATAAACCAGGTTTCTTGGTATCTAAGGCTTATCTAAACTAGGTTGTGTGCTGTCTAACTATAATCTAAACCAGGATTTGTGCCATATAACGGTTTAACGGTGTTCTTAACCAAGTTTTGTACTGTCGAACGGTAAAATAAACCTGTTTGTTGTGTGTGTCTAACGGTTATTTAAACTTGATTTTGTACTGTGCAAATATTTATTCGAACCAGGTTTTCTGCTGTCTGAAAGTCTTCTCATCCAGGTTTTTAGCTGTCTAACGGTCGTCATAACCAGGTGTTGCGCTGTCTAACGGTCGTCACAACCAGGTGTTGCGCTGTCTAACGGTCGTCACAACCAGGTGTTGCGCTGTCTAACGGTCGTCACAACCAGGTGTTGCGCTGTCTAACGGTCGTCACAACCAGGTGTTGTGCTGTCTAACGGTCGTCATAACCAGGTGTTGCGCTGTCTAACGGTCGTCATAACCAGGTGTTGCGCTGTCTAACGGTCGTCACAACCAGGTGTTGCGCTGTCTAACGGTCGTCACAACCAGGTGTTGCGCTGTCTAACGGTCGTCATAACCAGGTGTTGCGCTGTCTAACGGTCGTCACAACCCGGTGTTGCGCTGTCTAACGGTCGTCACAACCAGGTGTTGCGCTGTCTAACGGTCGTCATAACCAGGTGTTGCGCTGTCTAACGGTCGTCATAACCAGGTGTTGCGCTGTCTAACGGTCGTCACAACCAGGTGTTGCGCTGTCTAACGGTCGTCATAACCAGGTGTTGCGCTGTCTAACGGTCGTCACAACCAGGTGTTGCGCTGTCTAACGGTCGTCACAACCAGGTGTTGCGCTGCCTAACGGTCGTCACAACCAGGTGTTGCGCTGTCTAACGGTCGTCACAACCAGGTGTTGCGCTGTCTAACGGTCGTCATAACCAGGTGTTGCGCTGCCTAACGGTTATCTTAACCAGTTTTGTTGCTGGCTATGGTCATATGTGCGTCTTAAAGATATCTGAACCATCTTTCGCCGCCTTTTAAACCATCTAACTGTCTTACTGTTATTCAAACAATTATTTTTTCACTTGTGCTGTCTGACGGTTAACGTTTGGTCAACTAAACCAGTATTTTTGTGCGCTGTCAAACGGAATTCGAAACGAGTCTTTTTTAGTAGCAGTCCGATGGTTATCAAAACCAGGTTTATCTCCAGACTTTAGCGCCCTCTACTGCTACGTATAAGTCGTCTACTGTTTTCTGTGGAATGTGTGTGATGACTTACGACTGACTGTCTACGCCAGTTGTAGCGCTCTGTCAGTTCACGACCTTTTTTGTCAAACGGTTATGTAAACCAGGTTTATATCCTGACTCCAAAACCTACTACCACCCCAAGCTTTCCACTGTTTTCTGTGGAGTGTGGTTGATGGCCAACGACTGACTGTCTATACTGTCAGCACACGACAATTTTGTCAAAGGGTTATATAAACCAGGTTTACATCCCGACTTCAAAACCTAGCTTTCTACCGTCTTCTGTGCTGTAGCAGAGCAGAGCACAGTGGCGTGTGATGGTTAACGACTGTCTGGTGCAGTTCCCTTAGCCCGTCGACAAATGCCCCCACCCACCTACCCTTTATGTTGTTGTTGATGTTGTTGTTGTCTAACGGTTATTCAAACCGACAAAAACTACTTCCAAACCTATACTGTCACCACGGTGGCTCTCTGCCGGTTTTTCCCCCTGTGCTGTACGTATCTTAACCGGAGCGCCGTGGTATGGCTAACAACCGACTGTCTGTTGCTCGCTGTTGTAGCGCTCTCCCAGCCCTACAGGCCTTCCCCAGCACTGCGGCCAGGCCATGGCAAGAAGCTATTCATTCCGTGGGCCCCGGGAGACGCTGGCTTGTGGATTTCATCAAACGAGAACAAATCCACTCTCGATTTTCGCGTCTTGGCTTTAAAAATGATGGTCCCTCGTCGGAGTTGTTTGACCCCGAGAGGAGGAGGAGGAGGAGGCAGGGCGGGGAGGGGGAGGGCGGGGGGGGGGGAGGGAGGGGGAGGGCGGGGGAGGAGGAGGGGGGGGGGGGAGGGGGAAAGGGGGGGGGGGGCTGAGAATGGAGATGAAGCTGTCCTTTTGAGGCAATCAGTGAGGTGTAATAAGTGCGGGCCTCCCACACTGATTGCCGAGCTGAAGCACGGGGGCTGTGAGATAGTGGCCCTTTTTACATTTAGTCAAGTTTTGACTAAATGTTTTAACATAGAGGGGGAATCGAGACGAGGGTCGTGGTGTATGTGTGTGTGTGTGTGTGTGTGTGTGTGTGTGTGTGTGTGTGTGTGTGTGTGTGTAGAGGGATTCAGAGTAAACTACTGGACCGATCTTTATGAAATTTTACATGAGAGTTCCTGGGTATGATATCCCCAGATATGTTTTTCATTTTTTTGATAAATGTCTTTGATGACGTCATTTCCGGCTTTTTGTAAAAAAATGAGGCTGCACTGTCACACCCTCATTTTTCAATCAAATTGATTGACATTTTGGCCAAGCAATCTTCGACGAAAGCCGGACTTTGGTATTGCATTTCGGCTTGGAGGCTTAAAAATTAATTAATGACTTTGGTCATAACAAATCTGAACATTGTAATTAAAATTATTTTTTTACAAAACGATCCAATGTTACGTTCATCTTGTTCTTCATCATTTTCTGATTCCAAAAACATATAAATATGTTATATTCGGATTAAAAACAAGCTCTGAACATTATAAATATAAAAATTATGATTAAAATAAAATTTCTGAAATCGATTTAGAAACAATTTCATCTTATTCCTTGTCGGTCCCTGATTCCAAAAACATATAGATATGATATGTTTGGATTAAAAACACGCTCAGAAAGTTAAAACGAAGAGAGGTACAGAAAAGCGTGCTATGCAGCACAGCGCAACCATTACCGCGTATAAACAGGCTCGTCAATTTCTCTGCCTTTTGCACGAGCGGCGGACTACGGTCGTTGTGACAAAATGCAGTGCGTTCAGTTTCATTCTGTGAGTTCCACAGCTTGACTAAATGTAGTAATTTCGCCTTACGCGACTTTTTATATTTAGTCAAGTTTTGTTTCTTTTTCTTTGAATCGCTAGTTTCGTGACAGGCCCGCCCTCCTTGTCTGAGTGTCAGCAGGGAGAGAGACAGAAAGAGAGAGAGAGAGAGAGAGAGAGAGAGAGAGAGAGAGAGAGAGAGAGAGAGAGAGAGAGAGAGAGAGAGAGAGAGAGAGAGAGAGAGAGAGAGAGAGAGAGAGAGAGAGAGAGAGAGAGAGAGAGAGAGAGAGGGAGGGAGGGAGGAGGGAGGAGGGAGGGAGGGAGGGAGGGAGAGAGGGAGAGAGAGAGAGAGAGAGAGAGAGAGAGAGAGAGCATTTGCAGTGAAGAGGAAATCCATCGATTTGAGGGACGACGCCAGAGAATGAAAACAAGTCTGTGTGAAATAAGAAAGACGCTCCTTTCCTTTCTTCTCTCAACTGCAAAGTCTGGGGGCATCAGCTGGACACAAAAGGACACATACGTCTTTCCAGCCCGCCCTACATCGCAGTGTTTATCCCCTCAATTTGAGGTGAAACCGGTACCACCAGAGGGGCATCGAGAAAGTAGGTCATTGCGTCAATGGTCCATTTGGTCTCTGCCACCCTTATAGATTCAGAATTTCTCTGAGGAACAACATGTCAAACCAAATGAAGCATTAATGTTTTATGGAGTGTAGTTAACGACTAAGAAAGTAGGGAGAGAATTAAATTAAAGACCCGCTTGACAACGAAGACAAAAACAAGTTAATTTTTATGGAAAATTGAGTCCAATGCAATACAGGACATTCAGAAGGATGTTCGTCCTAAGTGTCTTTAGAGGGAAGAAAAACTCAAAAATGCAGACAGAAACAACGAGAAGATGAAATATTAGCTTTGTATCTAGCATGATTCCTCAAAAGATCGCATGGGAAGATGTCAACATTTGAAAAACGTCAGTTTCGCCTTCGTCTAACATACACAAATATGTGCATACATCTTCTAAACGTTGGGATGCCGTCTGACACGATGACCGACGTCTTATTTGTTTTGTTTTAATAAAACCTCGGCGAATTGTTTTGCTATCGAGACACAGCTTGTGTATTTGTCAAAAATGTGTACCATCATTCTTGAAGTCAAGGCTATACCTTTCGTTCTAAACTTAAGATTATGTTTTGTCATAAACCATTGAACTGTTGAGGATTCTGGGGAAAACGCATCAGATTGGTAGGAGAAGGTTGTCTAAAACTAACCTAAACCTCACATAGATGTCCTGTTGTGTATTTGTCACTAAAGGCAAATATGGGGAAATTTAGACAAGCTTTTGTGTGTGTGTGTGTGTGTGTGTGTGTGTGTGTGTGTGTGTGTGTGTGTGTGTGTGTGTGTGTATACAATGTGTGTGTGTGTGTGTTTTGTGTGTGTGTGTGTGTGTGTTTGTATATGTGTGTGTATGTGCGTGTGTGTGTGTTTATTTGTGGGTGTGTGTGTATGTGTGTGTGTGTGTGTTTGTGTGTTTGTGTGTGTGTGTGTGTGTGTGAGTGTGTGCGTGCGTACGTGCGTGCGTGCGTGCGTTCGTGCGTGCGCACGTGCGTGTGTGTGTGTGTGTGTGTGTGCGTGTGTGTGCGATCTTCGATGATCTTAGTCTTTTTTCCTCCGATATTCATCGACTTCCCTTACCATTCTCACACAGAAAAAAAAGCTGAAATGCAAGACCAGCCTTGTCCCAACTTTGTGCCGTCGCAGAACGCGAAACCATCAGATGAAGTGGCAGCAAGCCACTTTTCATTTTTTGATTACAAAAAAATAGACCACATTCTTTCCTTCGTCAGTAGTATTGTGCACAGCTGAAATGGACAAAGCATGCACTCACCCACCAGCATCTCGTCGAATAAAACTTTGAATAAAACTTCATTTTGAACGGTAAATGTAAATTGGCCACTTCGGAAAAAATCGATGTTGAATGACACTTCGTATTTATTGTTTTATTTTATTTTATATTATTTAACACAAAAAAATCGGTATGCATTTTTTTGAATTTCTTGTTGTTTTTGTTTCATGATTGACATGTACCGGAGACAGACGTCATCAAACAGAACAAGGAAACGCTTTTGAGATATTTTTAAGATGTCTATACTTAATGTTTTGTGTCGAACACATTAAGCACCGCGACTCCTTTCTGTGAAATACTCGGTATTCCAATAATGCATCAAGTTTTAATTTGCTGTGTAATTTTCTTTTATCAAAGTTTCCCTCAGTTTTAGATAGAAGCATTCTGCAGAACTCGGCATTTATTACCAGTTTATATGATATTCATTAATATGCTACAAGTCAACAGACAGTAATAGTTGTAGTATATTTGTTTGACTAACTAGATCGGCCGCATATAGCTTCTGTCCCAGAGGGGGAGTGTGTATGGGGGTGGGGGTGTTGCTGGCGTAATGGGAGTTGGTAGTGGGGCATGGAGGGGGGGGTGTTGGTGTGGTGGTTTTGGGGGGAGAGGTGAAGAGATTTTAGCAGGAAACAAGTGCCATATAATGAGTTATTGAAGGCTTTGTATTTTGAGATGCCGGAGGGTTGCAATTTGAGATGCTAGAAGTGTTCAGAGCAAGCAGAATAAAGAGCATTATGGCTGCACCCTTTTCATTCAAATTCAACGACAGGATGGAGAATTGAAGAAATCACATTGAAGATTTTCAACACAAAACCCCGCAGGCGCGTGTAACAAGTCTGTGGGATTTCTAAGACTTCAGTTTTGTGGACATTGCACAAAGAAGGATTCTCCCACCTTCGCAAAAATCAAATTGTACGTTTGCTAGCCGCACCAAAAGAAACCCACTAAAGCTTGTCCTTTGTCAAGACAGCAGCCGAAGGACTAAGAACATCCAAGGTATGCTGAGCGTCACTGCTACAAACAAAAACAAAAAGAAAAGAAAAACCCTCCAGTTTTTCATAGGCTGACCATATCAAGTAGGCAAGGTTTTTCATAGGCTGACCATATCAAGTAGGCAAGGTTTTTCATAGGCTGACCATATCAAGTAGGCAAGGTTTTTCCTTTTTCCAAGAGAGCTAAAGGAATTAGAGCATTCCTAGTCTGGAGAACTTAATTGGTGAGAAAAAAACACAACTGTCATGTTTAGGTTCAGCGTGACCATAAGCCAGGGGGGTGAGGTGTTCTGCCGATGACCCCTTCCTGCATTTTTATATTTGCTGACCGTATCCAGAAAGCAAGACTTGCCTTTTGAATTGTCAAGACAGCAGCCAAAGGGCATAGAACAACCCAAGTATGATCAAGTTCACTGCATGCTTAAAACAGCCCCTCCCCCAACACAAAAAAACACACTCACAAAAGCATCACCCACACACTTTTGAAAGGCTTGCCTTTTGCCAGGAGCCGAAGGAATGAAGGCAACGCCATATTATATCAATCAATCAATCAATCAATCAATATGAGGCTTATATCGCGCGTATTCCGTGGGCACAGTTCTAAGCGCAGGGATTTTTTTTTTAATAATTTGTATGCAATTTATATCGCGCACATATTCAAGGCGCAGGGATTTATTTATGCCGTGTGAGATGGAATTTATTTACACAATACATCACGCATTCACATCGGCCAGCAGATCGCAGCCATTTCGGCGCATATCCTACTTTTCACGGCCTATTATTCCCAGTCACACGGGTATTTTGGTGGACATTTTTATCTATGCCTATACAATTTTGCCAGGAAAGACCCTTTTGTCAATCGTGGGATCTTTAACGTGCACACCCCAATGTAGTGTACACGAAGGGACCTCGGTTTTTCGTCTCATCCGAAAGACTAGCACTTGAACCCACCACCTAGGTTAGGAAAGGGGGGAGAAAATTTCTAACGCCCTGACCCAGGGTCGAACTCGCAACCTCTCGCTTCCGAGCGCAAGTGCGTTACCACTCGGCCACCCAGTCCTTATATATATATAATATATAACGCGGAAGTTCACTGCTGAAAAATGTACGTTAAATTCCAGCTGAAAGATAGTGGCCACTGTAATCTTCAGTCTGGTTTCAGACTCTATCCATTTCTCAGGATTTGACGACAACACTTCCAGAGGATTTTCCTGTTAAAGGGGACGTCTGTTGTAAAAACCCCTTCGTCACATTACGCTGTATGAATAACACCGATCTGATCACAAAATTTCCCTCGGACATTTGTGGCCACTGACCCGCAGAATATCAATGATTGACATTTAAAATAATATCCTGATCTATTTCCAGGCTACTTGTGTAAGTCGTCTGATAATTAGATAATTAAAAATGTGATTGAAAAATGTTGACGAGCATAGTTTTGTTACCAACATATAAACAACTCTCTCTCTCTCTCTCTCTCTCTCTCTCTCTCTCTCTCTCTCTCTCTCTCTCTCTCTCTCTCTCTCTCTCTCTCTTTCTCTCTCTCTCTCTCTCTCTCTCTCTCTCTCTCTCTCTCTCTCTCTCTCTCTCTCTCTCTCCCTTTCTTTCTCTCACTTCCATCATCCTTCTAGCACTTAAAGTCATTGAAAAGTGTTTAAAAATGTGTTAAAAAACACTTCATGTCCGAGTAGTTTAACACGTTTCGATTTACCACACTTAGTATTATGTCAAAGATATGCTGTGCTCTCTCTCTCTCTCTCTCTCTCTCTCTCTCTCTCTCTCTCTCTCTCTCTCTCTCTCTCTCTCTCTCTCTCTCTCTCTCTCTCTCTCTCTCTCTCTCTCTCTCTCTCTCTCTCTCTCTCTCTCTCTCTCTCTCTCCCTCCCTTTCTTTCTCTCACTTCCATCATCCTTCAAGCACTTAAAGTCATTGAAAAGTGTTTAAAAATGTGTTAAAAAACACTTCATGTCCGAGTAGTTTAACACGTTTCGATTTACCACACTTAGTATTATGTCAAAGATATGCTGTGCTCCCTCTCTCTCTCTCTCTCTCTCTCTCTCTCTCTCTCTCTCTCTCTCTCTCTCTCTCTCTCTCTCTCTCTCTCTCTCTCTCTCTCTCTCTCTCTCTCTCTCTCTCTCTCTCTGTCTGTCTCTGTCTCTCTGTCTCTCTGTCTCTCTCTCTATCTCCCTCTCTCTCTCCCTCCCTTTCTTTCTCTCACTTCCATCATCCTTCAAGCACTTAAAGTCATTGAAAAGTGTTTAAAAATGTGTTAAAAAACACTTCATGTCCGAGTAGTTTAACACGTTTCGATTTACCACACTTAGTATTATGTCAAAGATATGCTGTGCTCTCTCTCTCTCTCTCTCTCTCTCTCTCTCTCTCTCTCTCTCTCTCTCTCTCTCTCTCTCTCTCTCTCTCTCTCTCTCTCTCTCTCTCTCTCTCTCTCTCTCTCTCTCTCTCTCTCTCTCTCTCTCTCTCTCGCTCTCTCTCTTTCTTTCTTCCTGTTTTGTTGCCATAAGAAAATAATGTCTTTTCTGTTTTCAGAACTTCCACGTATTGTTTGTTGTTGAGCGTCTGCTCTTAAGCTAGTAAACATGCCTTTTCCCGGTTTTTTGAAGCTCTGATACCTTTTGTGTTTTTTTGGCGGTCATACAACACACAGTTTTTGTTTTTTAAGAAACATTCTGTTGTACGAGTTGAAAGCAGGAAAGAATGTTTATCTACATTATGTTGATGGTTAGAAAACAATCCCTCACTGTCCCGCAGTGGGGCACTGCGGTTATGAAATTAAAGGCCCCTCCTGTTTTTGGAACCGCAGGAGCTTTCTAGTTTGCTGTTAGGTAGATTTTTGGTTCCTCTTTCCTGTCATTCTCTCTTTTTCTTCATGAATTCTTTTCTTTTTTCTGCCTTCTTGCTCATTCACCTGTATTTTTTCCAAAAATCTCTTCTCTTGCCGCTTGTCTCGCGATTCATGTATAGTTTAATCTGTTAGTGTTCTGATGTAAGTCCAGCAGTAGATAGGTTAAGCCTATTTTAACATACTGGAAACTGGTAATCTTCCAGTAGGTATTAATTTAGTTTTACTAAAGCCTGCTGGGACACAAGTAATGGGTTAGTGCATTTGTAAACAGGAATCGCTTGACAAGTGGCCCCCTTCATCCCCCCCTTCCTCGTCCTGATATGGCTCTGCGTAGTCGGCTGGACGTTAAGCAACAAATAAACAAACAAACAAATCCCTCACTGTAAAATCAGAAAAAGGATAACATACATAATTTTGTCGTCCTGCATCTTTAATACTGGGCAGATAAGCATTAAGCAGTCAAAACTTCAATAATTTAAAAAAAAAACATAACATAATGAAAATCCTCAAACAGTCTTGTGCACGGAATACCGAAAAAATCGTCCGAGTGTTGAGACATTGGCCACCCACTGTAGTACAACTTTCGAGGAAGACACTGAAGAGAAAATCATCGGACAGCATGACGTTGGCATGAACTAAAACTGCTGCCAGACACGGACCAGGACATATGATTTATTAAATCTGTCATGTGTAGTGTAATTATGTGCTGCTGATTTTGTCAACAATACCGGCACGGTTGGCCTAGTGGTAAGGCGTCCGCCCCGTGATCGGGAGGTCGTGGGTTCGAACCCCGGCCGGGTCATACCTAAGACTTTAAAATTGGCAATCTAGTGGCTGCTCCGCCTGGCGTCTGGCATTATGGGGTTAGTGCTAGGACTGGTTGGTCCGGTGTCAGAATAATGTGACTGGGTGAGACATGAAGCCTGTGCTGCGACTTCTGTCTTGTGTGTGGCGCACGTTATATGTCAAAGCAGCACCGCCCTGATATGGCCCTTCGTGGTCGGCTGGGCGTTAAGAAAAACAAAACAAAACGATTTTGTCAACTGAAAGGACATTTTATCCGAGAGTCCAGGGGAACATTATGTCTGATTGACATTCCAATTATAAATCCTTTTCTGAGTGTTGAAGTCTACTGCGGTGGATGTTTTCTTTTTGCAGCTTATTATAATCCTTACATATTTAGCAAGTTTGTATGCTGCTGATTGATACCAAACAAACAGTTTCGCCAACAGGTGAGCCTTTTGTCTTTTGTATGTGTCTAATTTCGACATTTCGACGAAAGTATTGATCGTATATATCCTTTCATATCTATAGACAAGTTTGTAGGCCGCTGATTGGTACTAAACAAACAGTCTAGCCAACAGGTGAGCCTGTTGTCTTTTGTATGTGTCTAATTTCGACATTTCGACGAAAGTATTGATCGTGTCTGAGTGCTTTTAAGTTTGATGTGGCGGAATGGTTTTGTGACAGTAGATGTTAGATGGCCGTGTAGATTAACTCAGAAGACAACCATTCCCACGAACCAGTGTGATGAAAGAGTGGAGCATTAGCCAGGAAAGATGACAGATGAATATCTGACAGTGCTGGGAGGGAAAACGTAGTGAAAGGAAATCCCAGCAGTAGACGATGCTATAGAGTTTTCCTTCTGTTTTTCAAAGCCTTGGACTCTCCAACGCAAACCAATGGGCTTCTATATTTGAGGAACCTCCATTTTAAGACCCCGTCTCCCTCCTCCAATCTGAGAATATCGGGTCTTACAAGGAAATCAATCGTGAAATGGAGAAAAATGTGCTGACATTTACATTATCAACAGACAGTCTGTAAAAACCAGGTCTTAAAAGGTGTGTGGGGTGGGGTCTTAAATCTTGGGTCTTGAAAGGGAGGGTCCGCTGTATTCCAGTAGGTGGAGAAGGCGTACAAAACGATGTTCGGGGAAGAACTGATAATTGCATCCATGCTTGCTCTATTTTTGTACACGCCCCACTTGTCAAGGTTTGAAATTCTCATTTGGGAGAAGTAACCTGGTTTTCTACATGAACAAAGGGGAAAAAAGTCATCCTGTTCAATTTGTTGTTTCTTCTTCTGATGAATGGGGTTTGGTTTTCTTTTCCCTGACAATTTTTCTCTTGCTGCGGTGTGGCATATGCTTGATTCGTCCTTTGTTATGCTGGAAAATGGATTTTTTTCCTGCTAGAAAATCATAATGAGATTTTTCCGCTACTGGCTGAGTGAGCTAGAATTGAGATTGGTTTGGGTTTTGTCGAGACAACCTAATGACATCTGCTTTTCAGCTTTGCCACCGTTCTTTCTGTGCAAAGAGAATTAACGCGAGGAAATGGAAATCTAATGTTATTCTGTGTACAAGACCAATTTGGATTAATGAGGGAATGGATGTGACCTTCCAACTTCATCGATAAGCTTTTTTTCACTGTGTGCGTGTGTATGTGTGTGTGTGTGTGTGTGTGTGTGTGTGTGTGTGTGTGTGTGTGTGTGTGTGTGTGTGAGTGTGTGTTGGTGTGTGTGTGAGTGTGTGTGTGTATGTGTGTGTGTGTATGTGAGTGTGGCTGAGTATGTGTGTGGCTGTCTGTGTTTGCTTTGATTGAATAACAGGATTCCACTTTTCTGTTTGATCTAGTTATCCAGAAAACACAGTCGGGCACACCGACACGGTTGGTCTAGTGGTAAGGCGTCCGCCCCGTGATCGGGAGGTCGTGGGTTCGAACCCTGGCCGGGTCATACCTAAGACTTTAAAATTGGCAATCTAGTGGCTGCTCCGCCTGGCGTCTGGCATTATGGGGTTAGTGCTAGGACTGGTTGGTCCGGTGTCAGAATAATGTGACTGGGTGAGACATGAAGCCTGTGCTGCGACTTCTGTCTTGTGTGTGGCGCACGTTATATGTCAAAGCAGCACCGCCCTGATATGGCCCTTCGTGGTCGGCTGGGCGTTAAAGCAAACAAACAAACAAACAAACAAACAAACAGTCGGGCACGTTTTAGACAGAAAACATTATTCTAATTGCAAGGATCGAAACACATTCGCTTTTGCCTTCAACTTTATTTTGATGCTGCTTATTTTGAAACCAGTTAAACTGTTGAAAAGGTTATTTAACTCCATAGCATTTACAACAGAAGGAACAGATCTTTCATCAAATGATTTGTCTTCAGTAGACCACCCAAGATCCACAACAGCTTATTTGTAATGAAAAATCAGCGCAATTAAACTGAGCAATTGCGTGAAAGAGCAATGAATTACTAATGTGGCATTTGAGTAACTGTCTGGCTCACCTCAAGACCGTATCACGCACGCTACAGCATAGGTGCCTTTTTTTGTATAGAAGCCGTTACAAGCGACGACAAACAAGCAAAATATGTGTTCAGTAGATTAAAGATAAACAACAAATGGAATCATTTGTGAACCTAATTTTTATTTAATTTGTGCGTCGTGTCTCAGATCTGTGGAAAAGGCATTGTCAGGAATGGGGGACAGAGAGAGAGAGAGAGAGAGAGAGAGAGAGAGAGAGAGAGAGAGAGAGAGAGAGAGAGAGAGAGGAGAGAGAGAGAGAGAGAGAGAGAGAGAGAGAGAGAGAGAGAGAGAGAGAGAGAGAGAGAGAGAGAGAGAGAGAGAGAGAGAGAGAGAGAGAGAGAGAGAGAGAGAGAGAGAGAGAGAGCTTTGAACTTTATTTATTTATCGAGGGTAACAGAATAAGCAATGTATACATGCTTTTTTTCATCCGGCCCTCGCCCATTGAGGGTAACTCGATTAATAACAAGAAAAAATAGAAGTTAAGTTAATTACAATACAATTTATATAATCAACATGTCAAAAAATTAAAAAGACATTTCAAAATGCATTATGAATATCAAGCAATGATGTAATATTATCACAGAATTATTTACTGGTTTCCAAGAGAAACAGCATGTAGAGTTCATTGAAGGAAGTTTCACTGAATTGCATTTTAATTAAATCAGGAATGGAGTTCCACAATAAGGCGCCAGAATAAGAAAGACTTGATTTGTAAAGGTCAATTCTAGGGCTTGGGGTCATTAATTTGTTTAGTTTTCTTGAATTATTCAGTTTGAAATTTGAGGCAATGAATGTAGGTGCATTCCCTGACATAATTATATGCATCATTGCACCTTTGTTACAGGTAAATCTTAATTTGATAGGAAGAATCTTTAATTTTTTTATAATCAGACGTAGAGAGAGATGCATTCTTTTAAAGAATTAAATTTAACAGCTCGTCTATGTAAAGAGCACAAGTGTTTCAAAGTCTGTTTGCACTTGCAGAGTCCCACACTGTGGACGCATAATCAATAGTCGATTGAATATATGCCTGAAAATGTTTTGACCAAGACAGATTGTTATCAATGGTTATTCCCAAGACTTTATGGTTATCAACTTCAGTTACATCTTGATTTTGTATTTGTAGTTTAGGAAATTTTGATGATAGATTTTGTCGTTTTTGTCTAGTGGATAGAAGCATGCATTTAGTTTTATTTGGGTTCAGTGACATATGATTTAGTTCTGACCATTCCAGCAATCGATCAATGTTTTCTTGGAGGACTCTTGCTAGCTCACTTAGATCTTTGTGACTAGAATGAATTGTAGTATCATCTGCAAATAGTTCACACATACATTTAACAAATAATGGACCGGCACGGTTGGCCTAGTGGTAAGGCGTCCGCCCCGTGATCGGGAGGTCGTGGGTTCGAACCCCGGCCGGGTCATACCTAAGACTTTAAAATTGGCAATCTAGTGGCTGCTCCGCCTGGCGTCTGGCATTATGGGGTTAGTGCTAGGACTGGTTGGTCCGGTGTCAGAATAATGTGACTGGGTGAGACATGAAGCCTGTGCTGCGACTTCTGTCTTGTGTGTGGCGCACGTTAAATGTCAAAGCAGCACCGCCCTGATATGGCTCTTCGTGGTCGGCTGGGCGTTAAGCAAACAAACAAACAAACAAAACAAATAATGGTAGGTCATTAATATAGATAGAAAATAGTAAAGGACCAAGAGTAGAACCTTGTGGAACTCTAAACCTTACTGTTTGTTTGCAAGAGAATGATCTATTCAGATAAGAACTTTGCTGTCTGTCTGACAGGAAAGATTTTAAAATGTTAACAGAATCAGTTGCCAATCCATAAATCTCAAGCTTTTTGATAAGGAGTTTATGGTCAATTAGGTCAAAAGCTTGAGCAAAGTCAACAAATAGAGCAGCACAGAACTGGTTATTATTAATGTTGTTTAGCCATTGGTCAACTAAGCTGATCAGCGCTGTTTGACATGAGTGTTTTTGCCTAAAACCTGATTGCTTATCATGTATCAATTTGTTGTTCTCAAAGTGCAATAGAATATGCTTATTGATATGTTTTTCAAGAGGCTTTGAAAGGATTGATAGAATTGATATTGGTCTGTAATTTGAAGGATTTGTAGTATCACTCGATTTAAAAAGAGGAATCACTTTAGCCTGTTTGAATTTACTAGGAAAACAGCATTGGTCGATACATATGTTATAAATGAAAGTCAATCTATCCGTGATTATTGGAGCTGCCATTTTTATCATTTTTGCATCAAGCCCATCTATGTCACGTGTTCCGGTTTATTTAATATGCTGTAGCTGAGAATAAACATCCAGTATAGTCATTGGTTGCAATGCATGATGAACATGGATCTGTTTGGAATTGCAGTATTCCTTTAAAAGTTTTAAATCATTTGATTCTGTCCGATCATAAGAAAACACTTTATCGGTAATTTTTGAGAAATGTTCATTAATTATTATTAGAGAGAGAGAGAGAGAGAGAGAGAGAGAGAGAGAGAGAGAGAGAGAGAGAGAGAGAGAGAGAGAGAGAGAGCGAGTGAGTGGTGAGTGGGGGGTTGGTGGGTAGCAGTTTGCCTTAACAG
>NC_090256.1:78726553-78731553 GCF_037325665.1 Littorina saxatilis | reverse complement strand
ATCTTTCCGATTAAGATAATGTGGTTCAATTTATACATAGTTGCCTTTTTCACCATTACAAAATGCATACCAAATAAAACATCACTAACTTTCAAAACAATCTTAATTTCTAAAGTACGAAAAATAAATTCTTCAATAAACTTCCAGAATTTGTATACAACCGGGCATTCAAAAAAGAAGTGTTCAATGAAATCAGTTACATCACAACAGTAATTACATTTATTAGTTTCCGTTACTTTCATTTTACACAGGAGAATGTTGGTCGGATAAATGTTGTGCATAATTTTCCAGTGTAAAACTCTTAATCTTCCCGCAGTGGGGCACTGCGGTTATGAAATTAAAGGCCCCTCCTGTTTTTGGAACCGCAGGAGCTTTCTAGTTTGCTGTTAGGTAGATTTTTGGTTCCTCTTTCCTGTCATGCTCTCTTTTTCTTCATGAATTCTTTTCTTTTTTCTGCCTTCTTGCTCATTCACCTGTATTTTTTCCAAAAATCTCTTCTCTTGCCGCTTGTCTCGCGATTCATGTATAGTTTAATCTGTTAGTGTTCTGATGTAAGTCCAGCAGTAGATAGGTTAAGCCTATTTTAACATACTGGAAACTGGTAATCTTCCAGTAGGTATTAATTTAGTTTTACTAAAGCCTGCTGGGACACAAGTAATGGGTTAGTGCATTTGTAAACAGGAATCGCTTGACAAGTGGCCCCCTTCATCCCCCCCTTCCTCGTCCTGATATGGCTCTGCGTAGTCGGCTGGACGTTAAGCAACAAATAAACAAACAAACAAACAAACTCTTAATCTAGTCTCTTGTGTTGACTGATAGGCAACTATCCAAGATCGTTCATCAATTTCTACATTAAACTTTCTCTTCCAAAATCCTCCGGAACATGGTACATCTGTTTTCATATTAATAATCTCTTTCCTATATTCTCTGGCACTTAACACATTTTTGCCGTTAAACAGTGGTAAGGTAATACAAACATCATCAGTCATATTTACAACATTTTTCCTCATAAATAATGACACAGCAGCTTTTACAACATTATATTCAAGAATTCGGTTTGGCGAATATCCAATCAAATCACATATGTCTTGATATGATAATATGTCTCCCGAACGTACAATGTCAGTTAATACCAATACACCTCGTTGTATCCAACTTTCAAAAAATAAAACTTTGCCACTATACGTTATGCATGCATTATTCCATAATAAAGTCGGCCCGACTGTCCCACGATCGTAGTGGTTATTATCCAGCCAATATTTTAATACTGCTTTCCAAAAGTGTGATTTCACTAGGTCTAACCCTTTAAATCTTGCACTGTTTACATTCGATAAGAAACATTCAAAATGCTTTCCAAAACGCAAATACATCATCTTTGGAGTGAAACTCCAATTATCATTTTCATTTGATGTAGTCAGTTGTGAAACCCATTGTAATAAAAAAGAAATTTGCATTTGGTTTAAACATAAGTTTATTTTAACAAGGGTTACAATCATGACATGTATACAAAGTTCACAGAAACAGCAACAAGCTAGAAGCTTATAGTGGTGTTCCTGCATGACAGTACAACATAAGGCGGTAACGGCTGAAAAATTTGTCTCAATAAACCAAATCTATTAATAACGTAATGAACGTTGCATAATGATGATAAAGAGAGACAGTAAAGGAAGGAAGGAAGGGGAGGTGAATTATGTGATTGGGGAGGGTACAGTTTAAATGAAAAGCAAGTAAACATGAAAAGAAAATTGAATGAAAATTGTACATCAAAACAAAAATCAGTTTTAGAATACATATATAATATTGATGGTGTTAGCGAGTAAGAGATAGGGAGGGAGAGAGGGAGGGAGGGAGGGGGAAAGTGAGAGAGAGGGGGAGAGTGAGAGAGAGAGAGAGAGAGAGAGAGAGAGAGAGAGAGAGAGAGACACAGAGAGAGAGAGAGAGAGAGAGAAAGAGAGAGAGAGAGAGAGAGAGAGACGAGTAGACGTATCGATTTTGTTTTCACTTTACATGTTTATCTGTTCGAAACGGCCGGACTGTCCAATAAATTCCTGCACTGTTAAAAAGATTTTTTTGTTAATTTTTGTTTGCAAGGAGGGGTTTCCATGAAGTAGAATATCTGTGTGTATGAAGTTGTTGGTTAGTTTGTTGATTGTGTTGTTTCTTGCAGCTAAGTGTAAACGGCATTCTAGTAAGAAGTGTGTTGCAGTTTCTGTTCCATCACCACAGTCGCATACGCTATTTTCCGCAAGGTGTCGCTCGACTAAGTCTTTCTTTAGATCGCTGATATTAAGTCTCATTTTTGTGTGGATTATTTGTGTTTGTCGACTGCCACTGTAGAAGTAAACGGGAATTTGTGTGTCGTCTTTTGTTAAGTAATGTTTAAATTCCCCGAGGGAGTCGGTTAACTGTATTTGTTCAGGTAGTTGGTTCCAGAGTACTGTTGTCGAAGGAAAAAAGGATGTTTTGTACGTTTCTGTTCGATGTGGGGGTATACTTCGTTCTAAGGGGCGGCGTCTGTGGTAGGGGTTGTTGGCTGCTACGAGAGGTGGGAGTGCTGCTTGTAGGTATGGGGGGGTCTTGTCGTGAGTAATTTTATGGAACATTGTTAGTTTATGACGGTTACGCCTTTCAGATAATGATTGGAGTCCAGATTCTCCGTAAAGCTTAAAGTGACTGGTTCCGCGGACAGCTCCGATGATTGTTCGTATTGCATCTAGGTTTAACTGTTCGAGTTCATCTGTTAGGGTTTTGCTACAATTGTCCCATATTATGTCGCAATAATCAAAGTGTGGTAGAATGAAGGATTTATACATAATTTCCAATGATTTTCGGCTCAGTCTATATTTGTATGTACGCAAGCAAGCTACGAGAGTTCTGCACTTTGCAACAAGAGATTTTATATGTTCATCCCATTTACAGTTGTTTTGTATTATTATTCCTAAGTGTTTGTGATTTTGGGAACTTTCAAGGATGGTATTGCCAAAGTTAAGATCTGCGATATCAGGGGTTCTTTGTGTACAAAAGTTCACCAATTCAGTTTTTGCATGGTTAAATGCTACCTTCCATGTTTCTGCCCAATTTACAATTTTTTCAAGATCTGAGTTTAAAATTTCGGCACGGATGTTGTGATTGGCTAAAGACAAGTACATGCTAGTGTCGTCAGCAAAAAGCTTAATCGTAGATTCTATATCACGTACAATGTCGTTTACATAAATTAGGAAGAGCAAGGGTCCAAGCACTGAACCTTGAGGAACTCCCGCTACTACTGGAAGATAAGTTGATTTACTGCCTTTTAATACAACTGCTTGCTTTCGATCTGTTAGGTAGTCTGTAAACCAGTTTAATAATGGCCCATTAATTCCAGCGGCTTCGAGTTTATGCAATAAGCCCCGGTGCCAAACTCTATCGAATGCTTTGGATATATCAAAGAAGATTGCTTGGGTAGTTATTCTATTATCGAGTGATTTGCATATGTCATTGTATATTGTAAGAAGCTGGTAAACAGTTGAGTCTCCAGGGATGAAACCGGACTGCGACTCTGTAATGATATTGTTTTGTGTTAAGTAGTCAAAGACATGAATTTGTATACATTTCTCTAGTGTTTTGCCAACACAGCTTAGGAGGGAGATTGGACGATAATTACTACATGTATCTTTGTTCCCCTTTTTATGAACTGGTGAAACGTGGGCTATTTTCCAAACTGACGGAAAAAGTCCTTCATGTAAAGACCGATTAAACAGTGCAGTTAGGCTGTCACAAATCACTTCGCAGCTCTCAATTAAAATTCGATTGTGGATTTCGTCTGGACCGACTGCTTTTGTTTTGTCTAGTTTGTTAATCGTATTTTTAACTTCTTCGACTGAAAGTGTGAGATTGTTTATTCTGCAAGGAAGCCTTGGTACTTCAGGAATGTCTGACATATCGTCTTCGACAATGGACTGTTGGATAAAGAAGTCGTTGAACAAGTTTGCTTTTTCTAGGTTAGTATAGTAGGTTGTTCCGTTTGACGTCAAAGGAGGAATTTCATTGGGGTTTGATCCTTTCTTTGATAAGAATGATTTAACTAGTTTCCACCAATTTTTAGTGCCAAAGTTATCTCCACTGGATACTTTTTTGTCTAATTCTTTTATATATTCTAATTTCCGATTACGAATTGTGTCAGTATAATTATTGCGAGTCATACGAAAGTGTTCCCAGGCCTCAGGTGTGTTTAGTCGCACTGCTGTATCATGAACTGATCTTTTTTTGTCGCGTAGTTTTATAATTTCCTCTGTCATCCATGGTGCGTCTTGATCGCGAACAGTTATTGTCTTTACTGGCATGCATAGTCTTGCGACACTTAACAGCTTTTCGGAAAATGACCTGGCAGCTTCGTTGACAGTGTGTAGCGTTGCAATGTTCAAATTTGCATTTGCCTTATATCGATCATTTTTAAACCACCTTTTTCAATTTCAAAACATAAAACCTTTTCAAAGGCCTTCCGATTACAATCTCTTTTTCGCCACAAAAATCTAAACAATAAGGTATTGACTTCATTCAAAACACAGTCAGGTAATACAAACGCTTGCATAATATACACAAATTGTGAAATTAAAAACGTTTTCACAATACATACTTTCCCTACAATGCTCAAATTTCGCTTCTCCCATGCACAAATCAATCGCTTAATATTCCTTATTCTTCCAGTCCAGTTATCTTCTACCAAAGAAGCACTCTTATCATTACAAAAAATATACACCCAAAATCTTCAACTTTTTCTTCCAAACAAAATTATAAAATGTTTCATCACAATGTTTTCTACTACCCAACCACATCGCCTCAGACTTTCTCTTATGTATCCTTAAGCCTGAAAAGCTAGAAAAGTCATTCATTATTTCAAGTGCATAATACATATCAATCTCATCCTTTAAAAAAAGGGTGATATCGTCTGCATACAGAGCAATTTTAATAACAGTTGCAATATCAACATTGTTCCATAACGAGATTCCTTTAATACGTCT
>NC_090256.1:78701553-78721553 GCF_037325665.1 Littorina saxatilis | reverse complement strand
GATTTTGCGACAAACGGCGACAACGGATTGTATGTAAAACTGCGACAGCGAATTTTTCGACAAACTGCGATCGACCATGCAAATAGTAAGAGCAAATTGACTGCGCATGCGACAAGCTATCTAGCATCTGCGACAGGCAAATTCTTTGTTCCCAGCCCTCGCAGTACACCGTCACACGTGAGCCTCACGGCCTTATGTTGCAAGTTAAGTACAGATGATACTGACTGCAGTGAAGAGTAACAATGATACACAGATGAGCAGGGCAGTCAGCGGTGCAGTGAGGCAAAAGCCTGAAGGCAAGTATCCCAAGTGCAAAAGATATTGACCGTTGTGAACTGCAACAATTATGGACTGGATAGCGGATCGTTCAGCGGTGCAGTCAATTAAAGCATGAGCCTCTCGGCTTATATTGCAAGTGCAGCAGATATTACATATTGTTAACAGAAAGAGTGATGGAGGGGGATCGGCTCATATCAGCGGTACAATGAGATTTGAGCTTCGCGGCTTGTGTTGTCAAGTGCAGCCGGACTGTATCGACTGATTGGAACAGTGACAATGATTGACAGAGGATCGGTTCGTTCGGCAGTGCTGTCCCCGTTATCCCCGCGGTTTGTGCCAATTGTGGCGCACGTGCAGAACATGTTGACTCCTGTGAACAATAACACTATTGGAGCATAACATTTTCATATCCTGCTCCCGACCTTTCGTGGAACCTGCAAGGGAAGCTGAGACTGAAGGTGACATAGATCTACTACTAACGTGTGCTAGGTATTTCTCTACTTTTACTTCATAGCTTGGGCGACTGACTTAGATATCGAGAGATATGGTTGTTGTTCCATGAGGTCGACAGGAGACTTCTGGATGCAGCATCTGCCGTCGGGACAGCAGTCATCCGGGACGTCCCAAATCTTCTGGAGGTTGTAGCGGACGTTCATTAACAATCTCAATCTAGGTAAACGCTAACGTGGTCACATTGTTTAACTGGCGTCATTACATTGTTGTGATAAATCCTGATGTGATAAATGCATCACAGTTATGTAAACATTTTCAAAAGTGCGTATGTATTATTAGCATTTCCCCCCGGGTTAGGGGGAAGAATTTACCCGATGCTCCCCAGCATGTCGTAAGTGGCGACTAACGGATTCTGTTTCTCTTTTTACCCTTGTTAAGTGTTTCTTGTATAGAATATAGTCAATGTTTGTAAAGATTTTAGTCAAGCAGTATGTAAGAAATGTTAAGTCCTTTGTACTGGAAACTTGCATTCTCCCAGTAAGGTAATATATTGTACTACGTTGCAAGCCCCTGGAGCCATTTCTTTATTAGTGCTTTTGTGAACAAGAAACAATTAACAAGTGGCTCTAACCCATCTACCGCCCCCCTTTCCCCGTCGCGATATAACCTTCGTGGTTGAAAACGACGTTAAACACCAAATAAAGAAACATTATTAGCATTCCTGAGTCAACGGTTTTGGTTCCTGCACTCCA
Source organism: Littorina saxatilis (assembly GCF_037325665.1). NCBI lineage: Eukaryota > Metazoa > Mollusca > Gastropoda > Littorinimorpha > Littorinidae > Littorina > Littorina saxatilis. Next base: position 78,720,069 of record NC_090256.1, on the reverse strand, counting down.
GTGTAAGTCAACTTTCTGTTCAGAAACCCATGATCGTGTTTACACCCCCGGTATAGGGGTGTGTATAGGTTTCGGTCGATGTGTTTGTTTGTGTGTTTGTGTGTTTGTGTGTTTGTGTTCGCATATAGATCTCAAGAATGAACGGACCGATCGTCACCAAACTTGGTGAACAGGTTCTACACATTCCTGAGACGGTCCTTACAAAAATTGGGACCAGTCAAACACACGGTTAGGGAGTTATTGGTGGATTAAAATTATACAAGGACTTATAGAGGGACATCTTCATGGTCAAAGGGAAATAACCATTCTCACTCAGTCACTGCCACCAACTGAGAAGGTTATTTCCCTTTGACGGGGGTGTTTTTCCTACCTCGTAGGAATTTCTTGTTTTAATTTGTTTGTGTGTTTTCTGTTCGCTGCTTTTCAGCATTGAGACAGTGATCAAACAAAATCATTTAGAATGACACCCCCCGCGGGTTAGGGGGAAGAATTTACCCGATGCTCCCCAGCATGTCGTAAGAGGCGACTAACGGATTCTGTTTCTCCTTTTACCTTTGTTAAGTGTTTCTTGTATAGAATATAGTCAATGTTTGTAAAGATTTTAGTCAAGCAGTATGTAAGAAATGTTAAGTCCTTTGTACTGTGAGGACTGGGTGGCCGAGTGGTAACGCACTTGCGCTCGGAAGCGAGAGGTTGCGAGTTCGACCCTGGGTCAGGGCGTTATCAATTTTCTCCCCCCTTTCCTAACCTAGGTGGTGGGCTCAAGTGCTAGTCTTTCGGATGAGACGAAAAACCGAGATCCCTTCGTGTACACTACATTGGGGTGTGCACGTTAAAGATCCCACGATTGACAAAAGGGTCTGTCTTGGCAAAATTGTATGGGCATAGATAAAAATGTCCACCAAAATACCCGTGTGACTTGGAATAATAGGCCGTGAAAAGTAGGATATGCGCCGAAATGGCTGCGATCTGCTGGCCGATGGGAATGCGTGATGAATTGTGTAAAACAATTCCATCTCACATGGCATAAATAAATCCCTGCGCCTTGAATATGTGCGCGATATAAATTGCATAAAATAAAAAAAATAAAAAAAATAAAAAATCCCTGCGCTTAGAACTGTACCCACGGAATACGCGCGATATAAGCCTCATATTGATTGATATTGATTGTACTGGAAACTTGCATTCTCCCAGTAAGGTCATATATTGTACTACGTTGCAAGCCCCTGGAGCAATTTTTTTATTAGTGCTTTTGTGAACAAGAAACAATTAACAAGTGGCTCTATCCCACCCCCCCCCCCCCCCCCCCTTTCCCCGTCGCGACATAACCTTGAACGGTTGAAAACGACGTTAAACACCAAATAAATAAAGAAAGAATTTAGAATGACAAGGCCGTTATCAATCAATCAATCAATATGAGGCTTATATCGCGCGTATTCCGGGGGTACAGTTCTAAGCGCAGGGATTTATATATTTTCATTTTTTATTTTTGTATACAATTTATATCGCGCACATATTCAAGGCGCAGGGATTTATTTATGCCGTGTGAGATGGAATTGATTTTACACAATACATCACGCATTCACATCGGCCAGCAGATCGCAGCCATTTCGGCGCATATCCTACTTTTCACGGCCTATTATTCCCAGTAACACGGGTATTTTGGTGGACATTTTTATCTATGCCTATACAATTTTGCCAGGAAAGACCCTTTTGTCAATCGTGGGATCTTTAACGTGCACACCCCAATGTAGTATACACGAAGGGACCTCGGTTTTTCGTCTCAACCAAAAGACTAGCACTTGAACCCACCACCTAGGTTGGGGAAGGGGGGAGGAAATTGCTAACGCCCTGACCCAGGGTCGAACTCGCAACCTCTCGCTTCCGAGCGCAAGTGCGTTACCACTCGGCCACCCGTTACCATTCGGCCACCCGTTACCACTCGGCCACCCACCCGTTATGACCTCACTGTTCTTATTGTTTATCCATCGTCTGCGTAGATGACGTTTATGTTAGGGCAGCCTATCAGTTTTGCTCATAGGGTCGAATTGAATTGCTTTTTTTTGCAATGGGTGACCCGTAATCGGCGACCTCACGATTGGCACAGCTAAGCTACCTGCATATATGTAACAAGCGACATTGTATTGGCGATCTTATTATTATTTCTTATTATTTTTCCCATTGGCGAGTTTAAAATTCGCAAATTCCAGAAAATAGAGAGAGAGAGAGAGAGAGAGAGAGAGAGAGAGAGAGAGAGAGAGAGAGAGAGAGAGAGAGAGAGAGAGAGAGAGAGAGAGAGAGAGAGTTTGGTTTTGACAAAAGAAAAGCTGCGGCTGTGTTTGACGTCAGAAAATTGTGTCACACGTGTGATCTCTCTCTGCAGCAAGCATCGCCGGTTATTTATGGGACTGGTTTAACGTTGCCATTTATGGGGTCGCCCATTGCGGGGTGACCCGTTATGGGTGAAATTGGTCGGATTCGCCCTTTTCAGCATCAATCGTGGAATGTCACATAGCCATGGAGTCAGAATCTCCAACAATAACGACAGATTACGTCTCCTGCCGCTGAAGAACGAGGACCATGCATAATAGTTCGCCATGTGTGTGGGTGGGTGGGGGGCTGACGGTGTAGGTGTGGATGTGATTGACAGAAAGTATAAGTCCGAGAGAGGGAGGGAGAGAGAGATGGGAGGAGGGGAAGACAGAGGGGTGAGAGAGAGAGAGAGAGAGAGAGAGAGAGAGAGAGAGAGTTTGTGAGTGTGTGTGTGTGTTTATGAGAGAGAGGAGGAGGCGTGATAGCGAGTGAGTGTTTGCATGCGTATGTGCGTTCGCGTGTGTTATTATATATGAAGTCTTATATCTCGCGCGTATCTCCAGACTCGGACTCAAGGCGCAGGGATCTATTTATGCCGTGTGAGATGGAATTTTTTACACAATACATCACGCATTCACATCGACCAGTGTGTGTGTGTGTGTGTGTGTGCCCGTGCATACGTGCGTGCTTGTGCGCGTGAGGCCTTTTACTACAATGAGGACGTTATGCCTAGACTCCCGACTTTACCACCGCCAAACAGTCGGTTATACGGCTTCATGAATGTATGGAACACAGATTGTGAATATTCATAGCCATGCTTTAGTTCTCTGCTTCCGTGTGTTGGCCGGAGGGCTGTAATTGAAACACGCCAAACCTGCCTGGAGCGGGCCAAGGGCTGAACAAAGAAAGCGCAAACGAAAGAAAAAGCCCCAAAAGAACAATGCTGCTGACTTTGCCCTATACCTTCTGAATAGACGATTCCATTACAGCTAACTTGACGTTTCAGCAAGGAGTTGTATGTGTTCCTGAGTTTGGAAGGGTTTTGATTTTAAAGGTACCTTCTCTACCGTGTCAAGGGTCATGTTGCTCACACTGCCTCAGAGTCTGCCCAGGCTATTACATGGACTAAGAGCGTCCTCCCTTTTGCCGTGCGTGTTTCCTTTTTCAGTGTACGTGGTGGTCTGCGTGTTGGAAACTATATGTACATGTAGGTCTTTCACAGTAACATGAAGAAGGTTCTGAAAAGCTTATATCTTTTCGCACCCTTTTTCTTAAAATCTTGCCCCAAATACTAATCTCCTTTAAATTGTGAACAATCTTGTCCGGGTTGACGCCCGGGAATTAAACTTTCAGAATATCTGCACTGTAGCGTTTGTCAGATTGTTGTTTTGAGTCAAGGTGGAGGGATGGTGAATCCAATGCACATGCTTGGTCAGATCGGTGGGGGTGTGCATGCTTGGTGGCGTGGGAAGGGCGGTACAATGGAACCCACTTTTAAGACCTCCAAAATCAGGTCTTAAAAAGGAGGGCGTCTGAAAACGGGGGTACGTTAACAAAGGCTATGAACAGAAAGTCTGAGAAAAGCAGGTCTTAAAAGGAAGGGATTCTTAAATTGGATGGTCTTAAAACGGGGGGGGGGGGGGGGGGTCCACCGTATTTGTAATGGCCGACAACGGGAAACATACAGCAGCTTTAGGATTCCATGTTATCTGTCCCTGTTAGGATAACCAATTGACAGTTGTCGTGGCGAGCAGATAGCCTGATACCCAGCTTTACATATCTTGTCTCCATGTATGAGTCGGTGCCGATGTGCTATTCCTGAGGCTCTTGGTTTTGTGTCCACATCTTCCTCTGTATAAGATGTGTTAAAATTAACATCATGCGATGATAAATGAAGAAATGGAATAAATGTGAACTACTTTATAAAAAAAACCAAGAATTGTAGGTTAAAGGCACACTCAGCTTCACGTAAACCATCAGTTTCTGGTCACAGACACTGTCAGGCTTTTACACACAGTACAAACACCCTTTCGTTTAAATACTCACCGCTTGAGAACATCCGTAAAGAGCGAGCATTTTTCAAATAATTTATTTTTGCGTGGCCAGCCGGATTATCTAGTACCACAATCGGACACACACACACGCACACAAGTGTGTCCCATAAGGTTAACGTTAGAACTACTTTTTTCGTGAGAAGATTTAAATCGTTCTGTAAACCTTTTGAGGCAGACTGGGCCTTTAAGGAACGTTTATTAATTATGATTCTGAATTTTGGAACGTTAGCAGTCTATTTGTTTTTGATTTTTTGCGAACTACTTTGCAGTATTTTTTTAATGATTTCAATCAAAACAAAAAACCCATTTGTCTCGTGTGCAGCAGATACATCATTCTCGTGAACTATTTCTTCTTGTTGCAGATGTAATACAACTCGCACAGTGTAAATGATGGTGCTTTGCAGACATGTTAGAAATAGCAGGTAATTGCTGCTGTTTCAACGCCCGGTCAACTGTAAAAAGGGGACAAGAATATAAATACAGGTAATGACTTAATCCAAACACAGTTAAACAACCTCTTGAGTGTTCGTTTGAAAGTAAAGCTTTCTGCATCCTGTCGTGGAACAATAAAAGGTCCAAACATGGTTCGCACGGAAATCGCTCATTATTAGAGAGCGTGCGCTTTGAAGGGGAACTTCAACCACCGGCAGGACACCCTTTCATAGAGTTTACGTTAATCTCGGATGTTTAACCGTTATTTTTTTTATTTTTTTTATACGACAGCGAAAAAATAATCATAATTTGTTTTTGTTTCCACTAAGCAGTTGTTTTTTTCCTGAATCTAAATGACTACGTCACTATGCGATTAGGTTCACTGGCTGAGGGTCTGTACTTCCTGCCGTGTTAATGCTTGCGGTCTATAAAACACCTAACGCTGTCAATGCTGCTTCTTTTCGTTCCTGTCACGTTGACAAATCAGTCGAATAGTAACTTGTGCGTGCAGGAGGGCTTGGCAATGATAAGGATTCATAGGTCAAGTGAAATGTACACTTTGTCAATCATTCCAATATAATTATTTTGCAAATTCCACTGCGCAAAGTATTTGTGTGTGTGGGTGGGGTGGGGGAGGGGGTGCTTGCGTGCGTGCGTGCGTACGTACATGTGTGCGTGTGTCTGCGTGCCTCTTTGTGTCTGCGTGTCTGTGTGTCTGTGGTAGATATGGTTCATCCTACACGTAAGCAGACTTGCGTCTTTTGCTGTGCACTTGTTTGATTTCTCAACAATCTTCATTTTCCAGTTTGTTTGTCTTTTTCGCTTGATTGCGGTGTGAGAGAAGGTGCATTTTACATGCTTGAGGAAATACCATGGTTACTATTTGCAAGGAAGTCGAAGCGGGTACTGCATGTCATCATCAACACTTATTCAGAAATCGTGTTACGTGCTACAGTTTTTTCCCTCTGACATTATTTTAAAAAGGGTTAGGTAACCCGCTACAGTTTGCCATTGTCGATACATTATTGAAAACAAATTGTATTGCAACTTGTCATGTCAACACTTTCTCAGAAAACCAAATACAGCCCGTCACTATCAACATTTTGACCAAAATAAGGGAGTAGAAAAGAAGAAGCAAAACAATAACACTTTCACAAAAGACCAAGTAACCCACTACAGCTTTTAATTGTCAACACTTTCACACACACACACACACACACACACACACACACACACACACACACACACACACACACACACACACACACACACACACACACACACAAAACAAGTAACCAATCACAGTTGTTGTCGTCAATACTTCCACAGAAAAACAGGTAACCCACTGCAACATGTCACTGTGGACAGTTTCACAAAAGGCCAAGTAACCCACTGAAGCTTTTAATCGTCAACACTTGCACATAAAACCAAATAACTCATAACACATGTTGCCATACATGCTTTCAAAGTAACCCAAGTAATCCGCTACAGCTTGTAACCGTCGACACTTTTACAGAAAAAACACACCCCGCCTCCCCCCTCCCCCCCAAAAAACCCCACCCAAACAAAGTAATCAATCAATCAATCAATATGAGGCTTATATCGCGCGTATTCCGTGGGTACATTTCTAAGCGCAGGGATTTATTTATTTATTTTTTATTTAATTTTTTTTTAAACAGTAACCCAACGCATGTGTTGCCGTCAATGCTTGCACAGAACAACAGGTAGCCTATTACAACATGTCTGTTCACACTTTTAGTGAAGATCAAGTTAACAACAACAGCTTTTTAAAAGAGATGCTTGTCATTGTTAACTCTAAATCAAACAAACAACATGTCGTTATGTCGTCATTACCAGTAATGTCAGTAACCCGCTACAGCTTGTCATCGTTAACTCTTTCACACACAAAAACAAACAAACAACATGTCGTTATGTCGTCATTACCAGTAATGTCAGTAACCCGCTACAGCTTGTCATCGTTAACTCTTTCACACACAAAAACAAACAAACAACATGTCGTTATGTCGTCATTACCAGTAATGTCAGTAACCCGCTACAGCTTGTCATCGTTAACTCTTTCACACACAAAAACAAACAAACAACATGTCGTTATGTCGTCATTACCAGTAATGTCAGTAACCCGCTACAGCTTGTCATCGTTAACTCTTTCACACACAAAAACAAACAAACAACATGTCGTTATGTCGTCATTACCAGTAATGTCAGTAACCCGCTACAGCTTGTCATCGTTAACTCTTTCACACACAAAAACAAACAAACAACATGTCGTTATGTCGTCATTACCAGTAATGTCAGTAACCCGCTACAGCTTGTCGCAATGTCTGCGTGTCGCTTCGTTACCGTGAAAAAAATGTCGATTACTGAGCTTCGTTTCACGGAAAGCTTGTTCCCTGTGCAAATTGCTTTCCTGCTTGAAATAATGTGCCCAATGTTTTCAAGCGTGTTTGAAGGTAAAGGAGTGGAAAACTGTATAGATTTTTTTACGTCTAATCATTATTCAGGTGTGAAAAGAATCGTTCTTCGTCAAATGTTCGATACCCCCCTGCTGCTTTCACCTGCGGGGAAGCTTTTCTTGCGTGCTCGCTGTTGTTGTTTTTTCATCACGTCTGTTGCTTATGATGATGGCAATTTTCAGAGACCATGATTATGATCATTATAAGCGAATTTAATATCGTCATGGCAACTAACTGTAATCAGTGGAATTATTCAAACAATTGCTACCAATGCAATGCAATCCAAATGTCTGATTGCTGTAATTGTAAATGTTGTTGATCATGATCATGCGGGGCCTGTTTACACTAAATCTACATTTTGCTGCTTATTTCCAAGCAGTTTATGTTATTTTTACTTAGTTTTGTTGTATAATTAGTTTCCGTAGTGTCTGTGACAGGTGACATCGACGAAGTAATGCAGGATTATGTATTTAGGCACAAGTCGTGGACAAGGAAAACAAACGAGGATTTATTTGCAAAGAAGTTGCTAGTAATATCCATTGCGTGGTTGCCATTTCTTAAAAGAGTGTGGTAGGTTGTGTTGCTAAGTAATTTCTGGACGTAAGTGTGTGTGTGTGTGTGTGTGTGTGTGTGTGTGTGTGTGTGTGCGTGCTTTCTTGCGTGCGTGCGTGTGTCTGTGTGTCTGTGTGTGGCTGTGCGTGCATGCTCGATCGCGTGTGTTTGTGCGTTTGCGTGTTCGTTTTTTTCTTTTCTCTTCATTCTATTTTCGCCTAATCCCTTTCTGTCGGCAAAATCTCTCTGTTCCTGTAGTTGTTGTTTCTTGGCGCGTGCTCAAAGACCCCGCCCCCTGGCCTCGTGTCCCGCTCACCCCCACCCCCCCCCCCCCCCCCCCCCCGTTTCCTCCCGCTGCTTCCGGTGGCGGTGACGCTTGACGCGCTGCAGTGTCCGGCATGGGGCCGGGGCCCAGAGACAAGGGTTAATTAACTGTCAGGTCACTCTCACCACCATCACCACCATCACCACCACCACTACCTTCATCGCTAACGCCACCACCTTCAGGCTATCACACTATTTCGAGTTGAGGCCTATCCCCCTTCTCTCTTAACCCACTTGCAACCCCACAGCCATCACCACGAACACAACCACAACCATCACCACGAACACAACCACAACCACCACCACGAACACAACCACAACCGTCACCACGAACACAACCACAACTATATTCAAATTATCCCAGTGTATGGGATCAAATCCTCCTCTTTCTCCCTCATCCCACACCCCCCCCCTCCCCCCTCTTCCATCCTGGCCTCCACCCAAGACCCGATTCTGTCTGACTTCTGCCCATGCGCGGCAGCCCCGGTCTGTCAGTCGTTGCCCGCTTCCGGGGTGGAGATGATGGTTTCTATGGAAACGTCTGTGGATTGAGATGCGACAAGGTCTCTTGTCTTGGATGGAATTGGATTAACACGTTCTGAGTGGTACTGACTCGTTCTCTCCCCTACCCTCCAGCCCTGTCAGAAGAGAAAAACACAGCTCACTTTTGTGGCTGTGTTTATGGACTCGTGTCACAGTGTTCTGCTTTAAGCGGTATAAGCCTTATTTACGGACTTGGAAGAAGGCGTCCACCCTGCATGTCTTTCTGGTTTGTTTGTTTGTTTGTTTGTTCTTTCTTTCGCTCCTGTTTTTTTGTGTCTTATGTTTGATTTTATTTATTTGCTGTTGGGATTTGGGACTTTTCTTTGATATAGTTTTCTTTATAAAATTTGTGGGTTTTTTCTTTCACCCTGTTTCTGTCTTTTTTGTTCTAGGGGGGGGGGGGGGGAATGAAAGTGGCATCCTAGCTTGACAATAAATCAAGGGAATTATTTCCCAGCCACATACTGAAATAAACTCTGCCCATCGTGTAGGCTGTTGGGAGCTGTTCACATTGACAGATAGAAACGTTTTGACTGATAGCTGATACTGCAAGTATCAAGCAATTCCCCTTTTGTAAAACGATGTAAGAAGAGAAAAATATCGGTGAATGTATTGTTTTGTCAATAACAAACGTTCCAACAACCTACCTTTCTTGGTTTTTGATGTAAAAATAGAAGAAAGAAAACGAAAACAACACACGATTTTTACACGTTTGGGTTCAGCAGCCGGTCTGCACGCGCACTGGCACAAAGGACGATTATATTCTCACCTTCTTTGCCCTCGTATTGATAATTCTTTCCCTGCACCATTAGATCCGTATCTGTCAAAGGCCTTGCACGCAAAATTAGCCGGCTCATGTGTAGATTGATCAAAATGTCACCAAAAAGTGTGTCCAAAGAAAGAGACCAAAGCAAGACAGTGCACAAGGTTCTTGCGAGACATGTCTGCCTATGCGAGAATAATTGCCTGTGGGGAGGGCGAGAGGGAGCTTGCAACATATGGCGTGCTTTCTTTTTCCTGCTTAGAATGCAGAATACAGAGTTAATGAGTTTTCCGCCCTTTCTGATAAGAATGTGAACAAATGTGGTCGATATTGTTTCGACACTTTTTGACAATATCGTCCTGAATGTGTGGTCTGAACAATCACGGACTGTAATCATGTTGCTTTAGTAGTCGGCAATATTTGTGTGGGTGACTGAAGCTATCGCTTTTACGTTAACAAAACTAAAGAAGAAAAATTATTGTTATCGGAACGTTTAATCACAGATCAAACGAATGATTAATTGTAAATCGACCTGGTGGTCTCTGAAGAGAACAGACCAACAAACTATAATGAAATAATTACCAGTAAAGGATATTCGCTAAAAAAAAATAAAAATAAAAAAAGGCTTATTTCGTCAATGTCAAGACGGCCAGAGTCAACAGTTTTCAGTTTTTAGTTTTATTGTATTTTTGTTTTATCATTTCACATTGCTGCACTTGTTCATCGTCATCACCATCATCATTTTGAGCTTTGAGAAATGTAACAGACTCTAGGCATGTACTGTGTTACAAAGCCAGTCAAATTATCTTTTAAAAAATTGTGAAAAAAGTTCCATTACAACTTCTGTCAAAACTCACAAACAGCATCCTTTTCGTCCGTTCTTGTGAAATTCGAACTTTTTGCCGAAGGGCACGTGTTTCATGCCTCATTCCTAAACACAATGCCGTCTTCAAAGCTACCTTGTCTGCCAAAGGAAACGTTATCATAAGCCAAGATTTCAATAATCTCTCGTTGAGATGATGAGGGTCATGTCAGAGGAAAAATCGCGAGTTTGATATGTGTTTGAATTCCAAGCCTTTTTTTCCCCTTAGTGTAAATGAAAACAAGTCGCGTAAGGCTAAATAACAACATTTAGTCAAGCTGTCGAACTCACAGAGTGAAACTGAACGCACTGCATTTTTTCACCAAGACCGCATACTCGTAGTTTCGTCAGTCCACCGCTCGTGGCAAAGGCAGTGAAATCGACAAGCCAGAATAGTGCGGTAATGGTCACGCTAAGTAGGATAACACGCTTTTCTGTATCTCTATTATTTTTAGTGTACTGAGTTAATCCAAACATATCATATCTATATGTTTTTGGAATTCAATCAGGAACCGACAAGGAATAAGATGAAATTGTTTCTAAATCGATTTCGGACAATTGATTTTAATCATAATTTTCATATTTTTATTTTCAGAGCTTGTTTGTAATCCAAATATAACATATGTATATGTTTTTGAAATCAGAAAATGACGAAGAATAAGATGAAATTGTTTTTGGATCGTTTCGTCGAACGCTAAAGAAAAAGAAGAAGTTTTTGGATCGTTTAAAAAAAAATTTAATGACAAGTTTCCGATTTACCAAATTCATTAATTATTTTTTAAGCCACCAAGCTGAAATGCAATACCAAAGTCCGGCCTTCGTCGAAGATTGCTTTACAAAAATGTCAATCAATTTGATTGAAAAATGAGGGTGTGACAGTGCCGCCTCAACTTGTACAAAAAGCCGGATATGACGTCATCAAAGACATTTATCCAAAAAATGAAAAAAACGTCTGGGGATATCATACCCAGGAACTCTCATGTAAAATTTCATAAAGATCGGTCCAGTAGTTTACTCTGAATCGCTCTACACACACACACACACACACACACACACACACACACACACACATACACCACGACCCTCGTCTCGATTCCCCCTCTATGTTGAAACATTTAGTCAAAACTTGACTAAATGTAAAAACACCCTTCGATTTTACTGACAAGCGACCTTGGGTACCTCACATTCATAGGGTCAAATTTGTCCAACCACATGTTTTTTATTTAAACTTAGAAGTATGGTTCATCCTAAACTATTTCCATTCTCATTCAAGGGACGTAACCACTCGGTACATGTTTTCAAAGAAATCGAATTTGGGGTGAAATATATTACATTTCACCACCAATTTTCTTCACATGCAAGAAACTGATATGCTTTTCGTCCTTAAATAAGTTCACTTCTTTAATGTTACCAGGAAACAACATTTCAGTTTGGAGTATATATCGAGCGGGTAAGGTGACAACAGAGCCAGACAACAGAAATTATCACATCGTTACACCGGTTATAAACCAATCTGAAGAAGTTATGTTGAAGCAGAATTAAACTTAACCGATGCAACAACGTGTGTAGGTAATAAAGCGCAGTTTAATTGTCTTCCCTTTAAAGGAACTGTCCTGCTCGCTTACAGCATCACGTTCACCGCCAACGTCTTAGATAAGGCCAAGAAAGAAGTCAATGTTTCCGATGCCCCGACCGACCATATTTTTTTCCTCCCGATCCTAGAACGTGTTTGACCCTTCAAAAATACATTAATTGGAAATGAAAAAACGCGATTTTGCAGACTTAACAAGGACAGTTAATTACTCTTCTCCGAAACTTAGGGGACACAGCTCGCACAATGTCTTGCCAATAAAAAGTCACACGCCCTTGTGAAACAAACATGTTTATCCTACATACGTGAGAGAGACACCCGTGAGATAATAATCGTTCAAATCACACGTGTGTATATCATGTAAATGAGGTCATGTCAAGCAAGTCTGGCAGGGACCTGTTTTTCCACTGCTTATGATGCCAAAGTCACCGAGACAACCGTCATTATAGAAACAAAAATTGCGCTCGCTAATTACCCTCGATGAATCTTTAGAACTAACACGTCACGCCACACTTTCAGAGTGACGTTTCTTTTCTTTGACGTAATAGATTGCACGAGGCTTTAGAAGAGATCGAGCTTCCAAAACAAGCGTCTTCAATTTAGATGCCTCGTCTGCTCAAGACATTTTCAGTCAAATACACGTAAGTACAGTATGTAGGATAAACAGAATACTACATGGCTTGCTGTGTCGTACCAGATTTACACTCGTTGCTTTTTCAAATAGTGAACAGCTCGCTTTCGCTCGCAGTTCAATATTTAAAAAAAACAACTCGTGTAAATCTGGTACGACACAGCAAGCCATGTAGTATTCTCTATATATACAATAGTGGCCACTTTTGCGGACGTTGTTTCCTAAATGACCCCTGTGTCAATCCATGACTCTAAACCCGAGAGAACCCCCCGCGGGTTAGGGGGAAGAATCTACCCGATACTCCCCAGCATGTCGTAAGAGGCGACTAACGGATTCTGTTTCTCCGTTTACCCTTGTTAAGTGTTTCTTGTATAGAATATAGTCAATGTTTGTAAAGATTTTAGTCAAGCAGTATGTAAGAAATGTTAAGTCCTTTGTACTGGAAACTTGCATTCTCCCAGTAAGGTCATATATTGTACTACGTTGCAAGCCCCTGGAGCAAATTTTTGATCAGTGCTTTTGTGAACAAGAAACAATAAACAAGTGGCTCTATCCCATCTCCCCCCCTTTCCCCGTCGCGATATAACCTTTGTGGTTGAAAACGACGTTAAACACCAAATAAAGAAAGAAAGAAAGAAAGAAACCCGAGAGAACAGGAAAACCTTGTCCCTTGGCCCAGAGTTGTGGTGCTAAACATGCTTGGTTGCGTAAGAGGTTATGTTGAACTTAAGCATTGTAAATTTAAGGGTTTTATTTTACTGCAATCTAAGCCTCTGAATTTGCTCTTGTAGGCATAAACAGTCATTTTAGTCACAATTTTCAAGTTACTGAATAAGCTGCACAGATGCGTTACATTTACATGGAGTTTAGAAGGAAACCATCGGCTCGGCTAGTTGAAAGGGGGCACAAGTATGGTGGTTAAAAGTGAACGTTTTCTGCAAAGGGAGACAAATATTTATGATGGCCGTTTTTCTCGACCAAATACCCAAATGACCAAATTAAGCTCAAGTGTATTGCTCACTCCGTCAATAAATGTCACTAGAATGATTCTTTGCTTTGATAAAAGTGACTTGAATCAAGCACAACTCAATACAATACGAGTCTACGACACTTGATTGTGCGCTTGGAATTTACAACACTAAAGGTTAACATTATCGCGCACGACAGAAAGTACCCGTGACGTTATGGCCTGCAATGAACAAAGCAAAAACAAGAGGCGAAGCCTTCAAGGCTCACGTAAGAAATCGACAAACTGTAATACAAACTCAATCACTCCGTCACACATACACACACACAGTAAGCATAGGTGACACGGTGCAAGAGTGCGAGACACTAGATCTAGATCTGTCTGTCAGTAGCCTACTTACCGGGACACGACTGCCAGATGGCCAGATCGACACTGCGCTTTCGACAGCGCTTCCTCGCGCAGACACTGGAAACACGCTGTGCAGATTAACCTGTAGGAAATCTCCTTTGGTATCTTCTTTATCTATTTTTCTGGAGCTACGAAACCGAACAATGTGAAATCGTCTTCTCTGAATCGGCGAACTGCAGCTCGGTGATAACTGTATCTATACCACAATCCTTCACGCGATCTGACCTAACCTTGACCCCTGACCTGGTCTACATACCACACACGACACAAACCAGTCAGCTGTTTTTACCCCCCCCCCCCCAAAAAAAAAACAAAAAAAAAACATCACCCGTTTTCTTTGGATACACACTTTAACTACATACGTGCCGACAAAATGTTGATCATTGCTTCAATACTTTGAAGCTGTTGCTTGAATAATAACCAGGTAAAATTAGTATTTCGGTGTTCAGTCAAATGTTAAAGTTTCTACCACAGACATACATACATACGCATGCACGCACGCACAGACAGACAAAAGTTAGCATCGCATAGGCTACACTTACGTGAGCCAACAAACACACACAAAAAGACAAAGAATCGTTTTCTAACAGCAGCGCGGTAGCTGGGCGCACCAAGTTTCCGTGGTTGAGTCTTGTACTTGCGGTCAAGTCCATCCATCCATGTGTCAGCGGCCATCGAATTTTTTGGTCCTGCACAGTCTTTGCAGGCAACAAATCAATTCTTCATCAGAAGCTAGCGTTGGGCGGACCGGTGCTGCCAACTCTTTAAAAACCAGAAAGCAGTCGTGTTCCCGGGAAGTGGTTTTAATTTAATCGTGACAAAAAAAGTTTCTAATTGGAAAGTGATGTCACATTAAATTGCACCCCGTGCAGACCGATAATTGGGAAAATGGCGCCGAGCAATCAAGTCAAGTCAAGTCAAGTCAAGTATTTTATTGTTTTGGGCCCAGAGGGCTTCGAAACAAAGATATAACTTTAACAAAAAAAGGTAACAAATCAGACAGTTAATATATGTATACAAATTGAGCGGACAAATACAACAATACTATACAACCAAAATAAATTGGTAATATACACTTCCATACATACAAACAAAAAGAAAAGAAAATAGGTTTAACAAAATCAGGTAAGAAATCAGACAGATAATATGTATACATTAAGCGGACAACAATAATATACAGCCGAAATGAATTGGCAATACCATTATGCCATGCATCTTTTATAAAGACACAAAACAAAACAAAAGCATGCATTACATACATATACATACCAATAAAGAAACTAATCGGTGCACGGCTCCTCAAAGATTACAGGCTTAAAGGGTCACTCTCGGCACTGCCTCACCCGTGTCCCTGCGACAATGCCAGCGCTGTGTCTCTGTCTCTTGCGTCCCCGTGGTTGTCTGTCTGTCTGTCTGTCTCTGTCTCTGTCTCTCTCTGTCTCTCTCTCTCTGTCTGTCTCTCTCTCTCTCTCTCTCTCTCTCTCTCTCTCTCTCTCTCTCCCTTGTACTCATTTCTCCAAGGATAGGCCCTAAGACTAGGCTATCTACCCATGTATGAAAGGTCAATCAATCTGTTAAAAGGTCAAGCCCTCTCTGTCACTATCTTTCTCTCTCGACTCAGTTGCTCCATATCTCTCTATTTCTCTCCATTAGCTCTCTGCAGCCCCCCCCCCTCCCCCGCCTCTCTCTCTTTCTGTCTCTTCCTGTCTGTCTGTCTGTCTGTCTGTCTCTGTCTCTGTCTCTCTCTCTCTCTCTCTCTCTCTCTCTCTCTCTCTCTCTCTCTCTCTCTCTCTCTCTCTTTCTCTTTCTGCTAATCTAATCCTGCATACGCACGCAGGCTTCAGCGCGCACATACAACTGCATGATTATACGCAATAATGACATAACTGCATGATTATACGCAATAATGACATAACTACAGATACATACCAATGTTGTTATCACTGCTCCATGGACGATATTTCTTCTTGTCTTTACAAATATCCACTTCGTGTCTGATAAACCCTTTACTGTGTTTTTATGACAATTAAATGAGTTCTGAGTTCTGAGTTCTACGCATGAAGCTAACCACGTTAGACAGCACTAGTTTGTTTGCATGCGTGCTGTGTTCCGGAAAGCCAAGGCTGTCTGTGGGGGCAAGGCTCAGTGTGGGCAACAACTGCATGCCCTGCCTGACTTTATAGTGGCACCAGTCACATGTTGTAATGTGACGGTGCCAGGGGAGCGAGCCACTTTCTTTCATAGTGCTAGCACCGAGGCTACTCCTATTACTAGTACTATTGGACTCCCACCACTACCATCCATTGATCTGTCAGACGGCTTAATCACATTTTGCTCTCGTCGCTTCTGATTACGTGGCGCCGCCGTTGACAAGCGGAGTAGTGCTATTGTAATCCATCGCGTCAAGAACACTCATGGACCCGTTATTCAGCCTGTCTCCATTGCACGACTCCCCCTTTGGTAGGTCCTTGCTGTCACTGCCACCACTGACCGTCACTCTCTGGCCACAGAAACGGTCACCCTGGCACCTGTGTGTCGGCAGGTATCACCCATGCAGACTGTAGGCTTAAGCTCTATATGCGTGCGTGCGTGCGTGGCGTGCATTTGCGTGTACATGCGTGTGCGCGCGTGCGTGCGTGTGTGTGTGTGTGTGTGTGCGAGCGTGCGTGTGTGTGTGGAGCAAACCAGTCAGGATATAAATCACATTCATGTTTCTCTTTATGCTGGCTTGCTTGCTGCCTCTACACGCTCGAGCTTTTAGCGAGCAGACGGACATGATCTAGTTTACCTCACTTTGCTTTTAAAATATTGCAGACATTATCTGCTCGACAGCTGCGCTTTGATTCATTATTCCCAGGTTGACCAGCGGCGGGAGATAAGACACTTATATATTGCTGTATTAAGCGATCATTTGCCTGATTTAAAGTGATTAAACATCACTGTACTATCATTTCTGTTGAATATTTTGACTGATGTACAAATCTGCTGATACCTCATTCCTCGAAGGAAAGCTTAGGGGTGATATTCACCTCAGACAACAGGTCTGAATCATTGAGTTCTACAAAATGGATGTGTGGGCTACAGAAGGTTGAGTTTGCGAATACAGATTGTAGGATGGATGTCTCGGAACGAGAAGTATTGCTGGGCCCTAATGCACAAAGATAAATAATTTCTGTTGTAAACCATCATGTTCAATACTTCAGATCTGCCAAGAAATTGACATGGAATACGAGCAGCCTTCACCTTGGACACACGCCAAAATAAGCCGCCTGGTTGCGCACAGTAGGACTTTTGGTGCTGAATTAACTGAACGCGGATTGACCTTTACGAAATAAAATCAACAAAAATGGCCACTTTGCACAGAAAGCAGCAAGTCTGTCGATTTTGGGTATAATTATGTCGATTTTGGGTATAATTATGTCGATTTTGGGTATAATTATGTCGAGTTTGGGTATAATTATGTCGATTTTGGGTATAATTATGTCGAGTTTGGGTATACTTATGTCGAGTTTGGGTATAATTATGTCGAGTTTGGGTATAATTATGTCGAGTTTGGGTATAATTATGAATTATGTATAATTATGTCGAGTTTGGGTATAATTATGTCGATTGTGGGAATAATTATGTCGATTGTGGGTATAATTATGTCGATTGTGGGTATAATTATGTCCAAGTGGAAGGATCCTGTTGTCCTGTGTGGAATTCTTGACAGATGACAGGCTTTAAGACAGACACCAGTCTCCAGTATGTTTTTATTCATAGTTAATATGTAAAGCGCGGAGAGCATATCACTGTGGTTTGCGCTATATAAGCTGTCATTATTATTATTATTATTATTATTATTATTATTAAAGTTATTGAGACATCCCAGTGCACTAAGGGATTTATAGAGCAAATCGAGAAAATTCATTATTGAACGAAGCGCATAGCGCTGAGTTCAATAATTATTTTCGAGATTTGCTCTATAAATCCCTTAGTGCACTGGGATTGTTTCAATAACGATATTGTCAGTACCGCCAGAGAAAAAAAGAAGATTCAAAACGCACATTTTGCAACGCGCATTTGGATAGGCGTAACTGTGTGGTCAGGTTTGTGTCACTGGATCTACTTTTGTGTGGGCTGTCTCAAGTGTGTCGTGCTTTCGTCACACGCAAACTCTTGTTTTAATTTCTGTTGGTAAATTCCAGTGTATCGTTAAGCTAAAAAGTGATGATCTTTCATAGAGACCTCATTTAAACTCGGAGAAAGGACTGTGCTCTTAATTTGCGATTCGAAACCTTCATCGAGCTTCGACAGATTGACTGTGCAGAGTTTTGCCCCTTGCCAAGGTCGACGGAAAGCGGCACATTTTCAAAATAAATGTGGCATGTTTCTCGTGTGGTATCTTCACTCATCGGGGAGTCTGGTACTAAATATGAACGGTAAGAATGCTCTGAACCCTACACGTATTATATCCCCATCGTTTTTTCGTTCACATTTGCCCAACATGTTAATTTGCTGAGCGGGGTTTATGTCGTCTGCTAGGGCAATCAAACCACTGCAGTCTGCACTGAGTCTGCACGCACGAGGCAGGCTGGTAATAAGTCTTATATATGGTAAGAA
>NC_090256.1:78634053-78696553 GCF_037325665.1 Littorina saxatilis | reverse complement strand
CGACGACGACGATGATGAGGAGGAGGAGGAGGAGGATGTTAATGACGAAGACGATGGTGATGATGACGACGATGGTGATGATTACGACGACAACGACGACGACGACGACGATGGTGATGATGACGACGATGGTGATGATGTTGGTATTTTGTTTTTGTTGTCACTGCTGCTGCGGCTGTAGCCAGAGGGCACCGTCCTACAGACGACACAGCGGGGACCTGTTGCAGACCAACGCCCAAAATAATTACCATTTCACAACATCAGCAGGAGCTCTAACTATGAAAGATTAAGCCGTCGAACGCAGAACAACAAGAAATTGTTGTTGTACTTCATTGCGTAGCAATCAACTCACGCAACACTACATGGGCACAGACATTCAGCAGCGCATTATAATTAAAAGTTACAGCTCCAATTATTGTTCTAATTACGCGTGCTGTGCCATGTGCCCGAGTCATTAGGAGCGGAGAAGTTGTGTGGACGGCATAAGGAGAGAGTGGCAGCCATTGCTGTCCTTCTCCGGATGTTGCATCATCTTCCTCGGCACACTACGGTCTTTTTTCTCATGGCCTTCGCTCCGCATTTCCGGGACATGTGGCCTTCCCGTCGTTGACTTCATGCATTAATTTTGCTCCTTATTATCAATTATGTTCAATACAAGAAAGAAAGACCAAAAAGAAGAAAGAGGAGAAAGGGAACAATGACAAGAAGAAAGAGAGGAAGAAGAAGAAGAAGAAGAAGAAGAAGAAGAAGAAGAAGAAGAAGAAGAAGAAGAAGAAGAAGAAGAAGAAGAAGAAGAAGAAGAAGAAGAAGAAGAAAGAGGAGAAAGGGAACAATGACAAGAGGAAAGAGAGGAAGAAGAAGAAGAAGAAGAAGAAGAAGAAGAAAGAGGAGAAAGGGAACAATGACAAGAAGAAAGAGAGGAAGAAGAAGAAGAAGAAGAAGAAGAAGAAGAAGAAGAAGAAGAAGAAAGAGGAGAAAGGGAACAATGACAAGAAGAAAGAGAGGAAGAAGAAGAAGAAGAAGAAGAAGAAGAAGAAGAAAGAGGAGAAAGGGAACAATGACAAGAAGAAAGAGAGGAAGAAGAAGAAGAAGAAGAAGAAGAAAAGAAAGAAAGCCAAACAGGATTGAAGGAAAAAAGGGAAACGAATCGCCTAAAGCGAAATTATTACATTTAGTCAATCTGTCGAACTCACAGAATGAAACTGAACACACTGCATGTTGTCACAAACACAGAAGCTGGGCTAAAACCTCGTTGTCATGAAAGTTCTGACACATTGTCGAGGTAACACAAGCCTTTTTAACTTCATTTGCATAAAAAGAATTTCCCTGATTTGTAAGCTTGTTTTTTGTCCAAAAACAACATTCATGTATATTTTTGGATTCAGGAAATAATATAGAACACAATGCAATCATTTTTCAAATCCAACGGAACATTTCGATTTTAATCACAATGTAAGTGAACAAAATTATAAACAAACCGAGCTGAATTAAACTGAAATCTCACAGTCTGGACTGAATCACGGAATGTTTGACCAAAAGCGATCGTCACAATGTCCCCTCAACTGTTCTAAATAGCTGGATATGACATCATCAAAGGCATTGATCGAAAAAAAATGAAAACAATAGGGTCTTTTACACCAAGGCTATTCTAGGCGACCTTGACCTTGGCCCGCTGTGCCTCGGGCAAAGTCAGCCATTTTTGCGCGTTGTTTGAATGGTGGAGCTGTACGATGGTGCACAAACATTGCTGTTATGGCGTGTGTGGAAGTGATTTAAGACACCGTGAGAGATCACACATGGTCGGTGTTGGATGGGTACCGTTTTCCAAACCCTCTAGAGATTTAGAAAAGTGCCGAAAATAGATTAAACTATGTGGAAGAACGATCGAGAGGTTCAACATCGAAAAAGTCAACAAAGACACCTACATTTGCACAAAACACTTCGTCGGGGGGCACTTGAAAATGACATGCTGCTTTTCTTCATAAGTATAAATGGAACAATAAAGATTGTACTATGCTTTGACTTTATGTGCTGAGAGAGGAAGAAATGGTTTGAATGTAGCTTTTTCATATCCTCATAAACCAAAGTGTGATACTGCAGCTAGTTAGCAAAACAATTTCACTGAAAAACTAGACAGCAAGTGACACATAGTCTACAAACCAATGAACACGAAGGCATTTAAGAAACAGGATCATTCTTTTAATCTTGTCTAAAATTTTGAACATGAATCTCACTGCAAAAACACAATCTGACAGAACTGGCAGAAAAACAAAACTACTTCAGCATACAAATGGCCCAAAGAATATGGTCTAAAATCAGACAAAAAGCATGACAGCTCGGTGCTTGCAGTTGCATACCACAAGAATACAAAAATGAAAACAAAAAGTCAAACTGAACTATGTGTCGTTCAAAGGAAAAATGGTTTGCCTCAAGGAAAAAGACTGAGAGACATCACATAACTCTACAAGCTCACAAGAACTATTGGTTGTAATCATGAGTACGACTAGACTGAAATGATAAATAATGTGCATCACAGTACTATTCAAGCACTAAAAAGTGCCTCCCACTAGCTTGTCACCAAATAAACAAAGTAGGTTGTAACAAAATTGCAGATTAATAAAAAAATAGTTCAATCAATAGTATATGTCACACCTGACATTAAACTAGTAATTTCCATCACTATCCTTTTCAGGCATTAAAAATAGTTCAAAGCAGCTAGCCCCACATAGAAGTAAGAGACTCATTCACAAGCTAGTTAAAAGCTTTTCATTCTTTTGTTTTTCTCAAAAGAAAATTCATAGTATGACAACAGTATTCACAGCAGGCAGTTTTAAATCACGCAAGGGCATTCTCCAGGGCCCGTATGCTTATGGGAGAAGTTCGCGACAACTCCCGAAGTTTTGAGTGACATCGGAAGTACTTGCCTCACTTTCGTATGCATGGGCCGGAAAAAGGGTTTACCTCGAAGCAAAGCGAGGAAGTAACTCAGGGTATTTTGCGACTACTTCTAAAGTTTTGAGTGACATCGGAAGTACATCCTCACTTTCGCATGCATGGGACGAAAAAAGAGTTTACTTTGGAAGCTAACGAGGAAGTAAATGAGGGTAAATGTACTACAGCCAGACCCAGTAGTAAACACGCTACTTCCACAGTTTCTCAGTGCAAAAAGGCAGGGCTTTTCTTCAGTTTTTCATGTCAAACCGAGCTGACGCTCCAAAAGAGAGAAAATAGAGGGAAAAGTCGTATCTTCTGCATGCATTTCGTGCAAATTTCCCTGAATACAAACCTGAGTTGCCAGCTTTGACTTTTGTTTGTTGATCTGGGTCATTGGCCACCACTCTTTCATTCCCGCTTATACGAGGGGGTTACTGTGTTTCTATGAAAATGGGCGTCGTTGTGTGCATGTGTGAGTGTGTGTGTGTGTGTGTGTGTGTGTTTGTGTGCATGTGTGCGTGTGTTTGTGTTCGTGTGCGAGTGTTTAAGTGTAAGTTTCTGCTATTTTTTTTGTCATTGCTTTATCTGTGTGTGTGTGTGTGTGTGTGTGTGTGTGTGTGTGTGTGTGTGTGTGTGTGTGTGTGTGTATGTATTTGTGCGAGTGCCTGTCTGCCTGTGTGTGCGTGCGTGCGGGTATAATTGTGCGTCTGTTCCTTCATACGTTTGTTTGCGTGTTCGCGCGTGCCGTGTGTGTGTGTGTGTGTTTGTGTGTGTGTGTGTTTGTGTGTGTGTGTGTTTGTGTGTGTGTTTGTGTGTGTGTGTGTGTGTGTGTGTGTGTGTGTGTGTGTGTGTGTGTTTTCAATGTTATGTGTGTGTTCGACGGTGTGTGTGTGTTCGACGGTGTGTGTGTGTTCGACGGTGTGTGTGTGTTCGACGGTGTGTGTGTGTGTGTGTGTGTGTGTGTGTGTGTGTGTGTGTGTGTGTGTGTGTGTGTTCGACGTTATGTGTGTGTTCGACGGTGTGGTGTGTGTGTGTGTGTGTGTGTGTGTGTGTGTGTGTGTATGTGTGTGTGTGTGTGTGTGTGTGTGTGTGTGTGTACCCACTCCCCACACTATGATGAGCTGACTATATTTGCGCCTTGATATTTTATTCATGTTCTTACGTTTTATGCTGTTTATTGTGATTCACCACACCCGAGTTTATCGTAATTGAGATAATAAAGTGTTCTATGTCTATGTATTATGTCTAATACACATGCACACACGCACGTAGGCTACAAAAATCCAATCTTGACTTTGAACTTTATATAAACATACATCCTCTTCACAATTAACGAGGACAAACGTAATTTACAAACACCTAAGTACAACAATTTTTCTGTTTTAAAAATTCGGACACACATTTTCTCAAATAATATGAAATTCGCTGAACTTATCTTCTTTTCACTACACCTTATATCTTGATTCCCCAAAAATGGAGTTCTGCCTTTTTAAATTTACCAGTAACACAAACATTCGCTCTGACCAAACTATTTTTGTCCAGCAGTTTTACCGATACACAATCATTAAAAAAACACTACAAAAAGAGTTTTAAGTTAACCGACTTCGCTACCACATAAACAACCTTTTTTTTTATTGTCCCCAACATTCTGGTCAACGAAATCATTATTATAGACAGTCATTCTATTTAAGGACAATCATCACAGCTTTCGTTCAACCAGTTAAAAACAACAATTATAGTAAAAGCTACAGCGCGATCAACGTTTGCCCATTTACGAACTCGCGATGAGATTTGTTTCTTCTGGTCACCAAGCCTACCGTTTACAAACGCATGCGCACTAATTGGGATTCCCCCAATTTTCTCGACCTTGACCTCAGAACTCTCGAAGCCACTACTTCGGCGTTCAATTTAGCTCGTGCATACCGAGTAGCTGGCAACTTTGCTTTCGAAGTTCCCACTTCCAATGTCAAGGGCCTCTCGCTTGACATAATTATACGACGATATCGCATCTCAAGTGTCCTTACCCATCCAAAAGAAACCTCCAGCGCATACTACAATTGCAGGACATTCCGTTTTTAAAGGCAGCTCATTGGGAAATGATCTCAGACACAATATCGAAGACGTGAAATGCGTCAATCGAGCAACTGTCGTAACTTGGCTACAATGAGACGGTCTCCTACCTTGCACCATAGACACGGACTGTGACATTCTTGTTTAATTTAGGTGAAATGCTTAAAACAGAGTGACTCAAAAGCGACAGTTCGATCAGTTACTGACCGAAAAAAACGTGCTCGAGTCATTCGGCGAAGGTGGCGAGCTTTCAAACCAGCACGACTGAATAACTCAGAATGCCTTTTTTCATCATGCCTCTTTTCTACACGAGTAACATAGTGCAGTGGTAACGGTTCCGGACTCTCGTTCATTCGCTCCGGGTTCAAGTTCCGCCGGGAGCTATATATTTTTTTTATTAATCTTTTCCTTTTTAAGCATCCGCAATTGCATTCCGGCTGCAAAAACCGGGTTTTGCCTCTGTGTTAATTTTATTCATTTGCAAAAGAAACCTTCCTATGCTTTGAAAAAATCATATCATGTCTTGACTTTCAACTGTACGCGCGTGTGTATATGTGTGTCACTACGGTGAGTGTGTGTGTGTGTGTGTGTGTGTGTGTGTGTGTGTGTGTGTGTGTGACGTGTCACTTGTGTCATCATAGTTTCAGTGTGTGTATGAGTGTAGATTGAGAGAGAATGAGAGAAAGTGAGAGAGAGTGAGTGTGTGGTTATTTGTTTGTGACTGTGTGCGTGCGTGTATGGGTGCGTGTGTGTGTGTATATGTGTGCGCGCGAGCGCGCGCGCGCGTGTGTGTGTGCAGTGTGTGGTGTGTGTGTGTGTTTATGTGTGCCGTCAGTGTCACTTGTATCATAGTGTCAGTATGTGCATGAGTGTACGTTTGTCTGTGCCGGTGTGCATGTGTCGTCAGAGAGAGAGAGAGAGAGAGAGAGAGAGAGAGAGAGAGAGAGAGAGAGAGAGAGAGAGCGACACTTCTTTGGCAATTTCAGTTGGACCAGACAGCGTCTTTATGTTTAACAGCCTGTTAGACTGTTCTGTAAACTTGGTGTTTACTGTGTTTTTTTCTAATTAACTGTTCTGAAATTTGGACAGAATAACCGTTCTTTCGTAAAACACTTCTGTCAAGAGTACAGCAATTTCACCATCTGAAAAAGGTGCAGAACGCCCCTCCGTGTCTACTTTCTTTTTGAGCGGCACACGTGCCTTGCCATTTTCGTTGACTGCCATGTTGATAGAAACGTGCGCATGCGTATTAGTAGGGATTCCCCCAATTTCCCCGACCTTGACCTTAATACTCTCGCTGTCACTACTTTGGCGTTCAAGTCAGTTCATGCATTGTGAACAGTGTTAGAAAGTTGACTTCGGGAGTTCCCACTTCGAAAAGAGGCCTCTACTTCCAGTGTTTCTTACTTCTAGTTCATGCATACGGGCCCAGGTGTGTTCACGAAATACATTGTAATTTTAAACAGAGACAATTTTCAGTTCACGCGTGAAGATGATTTTACTGACCAAGTTTCTCCCCATATATTTTATAACCCTGCAGGTGAAAATGGGAATACCAGCACAAAATAATTGTCAGTGAAAATTTAATACCAACACTTCAAACTACATCATTCATCATAAAACAGAAACTGTGACTCCAGAGTGGATTTAAATGAAAATCAAAAAGTGGAAAAACTCATACTCTGATAATTGTTGTCCAAGTGTTTCAAACTACATCACTCATCATAAAACAGAAGCTGTGACTTGGATTTAAATGAAAATCAAAACGCGGAAAAACTCATACTCTGATAATTGTTGTCCAAGTGTTTCAAACTACATCACTCATCATAAAACAGAAGCTGTGACTTGGATTTAAATGAAAATCAAAACGCGGAAAAACTCATACTCTGATAATTGTTGTCCAAGTGTTTCAAACTACATCACTCATCATAAAACAGAAGCTGTGACTTGGATTTAAATGAAAATCAAAACGCGGAAAAACGCATACTCTAATAATTGTTGTCTAAGTGTTTGTGTGGTTAAAAAAACAAATGTACCTAATCATGAATGAAATCAGAGCAACCCATATGATCATTAACCATTCACTGCCACTGGTCCATACCTATACTCTTTTCAAAAAGGAGCTGGGTATGGAAGCGGCGGTGCTACTGTTAGTGATTCAAAGTGCCATACATCCCATCCTAGTGTTGTGAAATTGGGATATATTCAATATTTCATGGAAGCTTACTAATATTTGCATGTATGCATGCAAACATACTGTGACAGTACTAATACAGTAAAAGCATTATTGAGGGTGAACAGCCTGCTTTAGTTGGTTTCAATGAGGAGTAACAATACTAACAATAACAATAATAACATGCCTATGTTGTGAAATGTAAGTACTTGCCTGCCCACCCCTCCTTCCCCCTCACCCCCCCGGACACTGGCAAAATCCCAGCAGAATGTCCCCATCTTCGCTGACGATTATGCACAGTTTATATGAGGAAGTGTGCAGGTAGGTTGTCTGCCTCTGTGTCGGTTTTACCTCCGCGGTGTAGACGAAAAACTTTTCCACTTCTGCACATGTATGTATCTCAAGTTGAGCACATGGCCATAAACAAAGGCGATATATTTTCAAAGGATTTGTAAGCTTTCGCCTTCTTCTGGTCGAAATCGTTCTTTTACTCAATCAGATAGTTCAGGATGTCAACAACACCGATCCTGGGTGCGTTTGATACTAAATGATAGGTCACTTTTTCCTTTGGATGTAAAAGGATCGCGTGGTGGAAATCCGATCTGTCGAAGTTTTTCGGAAAGTTTTTCTTGCACGCCCTGTCTTGTAAAATCCGGATCGATCGGTAGTTCCAACTGTTTTCACAAGTTGCAGCAGACCGTCTCGTCTGTATCCAGTACAGCGAGTTTGCCCGTACCCAAGGGGAGTAACTCGAAATGACTCAGCGCGCGGTCAGCTGTAAAAGGCCCTATGGTGTCGGGGTATCATCTTGCACAATTTGTATTGGAATCGCTGCACACACACACACACACACACACACACACACACACACACGCACACACACACACACACACACACACACACACTGAAAAATAAACAAACACACACACACACACACACAAACACACACACACACACAAACACACACACTGAAAAATAAACAAACACACACACACACACACACACACACACACACACACACACACAAACACACACACACACACACACGGGCACACGCATTTATTGATAACGAGTAGTAGGACGGAGATGAAGGAGTGGAGAGAGAGTGAGAGAGAAAGAGAGAGAGAGAGTGAGAGAGAGAGACAGACAATGACAATGACAATGACAAATCTTTATTTTTCGAGGGTGACAAGAATAAGCATAGATATGCTTTTTTGCATCTGGCCCTCGCCCTAAAGAGGGACTAAACTATTTTACTATAACTATGACTAGAAAAAGGTTACATAAAAACATTAATGGTAGAACATATAAGTTTATGTACATGAAGCGCATTATGTAGAAGCATTGTAGATCATAAGATAGTGTTCAAAATTGGGTGTAAAGCAATGAAGATAAACGGAAAGTAACCCAACAATACATTAGCTCAGCAAAACAATGTATTACAGAGCCAAATCTTCGTGATTTTGTCACAATAAACCATAATTCCGATAATGAACAACTGTATACAAAGAAAACATACCAACCAATCAAGTTTATTTGTTCATAGAGTTCATTAAATGGAAAGAATATTTGGTTCTAAAAGAATCCGTGTTGGTGGATTGCCGCAGGGCGTCCGGAAGAGCGTTCCAGAGGCTGCTTCCTGAATAAACAAGACTTGATTTAAATAGGTCTATCCTAGGAAGAGGAGTGTTTAGTTTTATAAAGTGGTGCGAATTCTTCAAGGAGAACTTTGAGCAAATGGTTTCGGGTGCATTTTCTGTCATAATTTTATGCATCATTATTCCTTTGTTGTAATTCATTCTTGACTTTAGAGGTAGGACCCCTATGTTGATGTAGTCTGAGTCGGTGAGAGTAGTCTGTTTGAGTAATACTACTTTTAGCGCTCTTTTGTGTAATCTGCTGAGTAGCTTTAGGGAATTATCACTTGCAGAGTCCCATAGAGTGGATGCGTAATCAATAAGAGACTGAATATGAGCAGTGAAAAATAACTTCCTGGCTTGACAATTAAGGAAGTGTTTAATTCTAGATAAGAGGTACACTTTCTTTGACACTAATTTACTAAGTTGTTCAATGTGAGTTGACCAAGACAGGTTGTTATCGATGTGGACACCTAAATCTTTGTGATGGTCGACTTTTTCCACTATATTGCCGTCAATCATTAAATCGGGACCAGTTGAGGTAAAATTCTGTCGTTTTTGTCTAGTTGTAATTATCATATATTTGGTTTTCTTTGGGTTAAGAGACATGTGATTTAGGTCAGTCCATTCTGTCAGCTGGTTTAGACTTCCTTGGAGGGATTCTGATAAGCGAGTTAAATTTTTGTTACTGGAGTGAATTGTGGTATCATCTGCAAAAAGTTCACATAAATGTTGAATATAAAGGGGGAGGTCATTAACATATATTGAGAAGAGCAGAGGTCCTAATACCGATCCTTGTGGTACACCGTAATCTACAGCTTGCATGCTCGATGCTCTAGTGTTTGTAAGAACTGTCTGTTGTCTGTCAGAGAGGAATGAACTAACAAGATTGATAGTATCATATCCGACGCCATACAAACCGAATTTTCTAAGCAATAATGTGTGATCAATTACATCAAAGGCTTTTGCAAAGTCTACGAAAATGGCACCACAGAATTCATTATCGTTTATTTTGTCCAACCACTGATCAACAAGAGAGATTAAGGCAGTGTGGCAGGAATGCTTAGCTCTAAATCCTGATTGTTTAGGATGGAATAAGTTGTTTTGGTTGAAATGTGTTAGGATGTGTTTGTTGATATGCTTTTCCAGTGGTTTTGATAACACAGACAAAATGGAAATTGGCCTATAATTTGAGGGGTCTCTTTTGTCACCTGATTTAAACAGAGGAATGACTTTAGCCTGTTTCAGGGCGACTGGAAAATATTTTTTGTCTAAACAGAGATTGTAAATGTAGGTAAGTGTTTCAGAAATTACGGGGGCTGACAATTTAAGAATCCTACCATCAAGCCCATCGAGCCCCCGGGTGCCTGTTTGCTTGAGGTGTGTAAGTGCGTGAAAAACTTCAGGTACTGTAAGAAGGGGAATTTTTGCTTGACATGAAATTTGTTTTGATTTGCAAAATTCTTCTAAAACTTTCAAATCATTTAATTTGGACTTGTCATTTTTAATCACATTTTCAGCAATTTTGGAAAAATGTGTGTTTAAATCATCGGGAGATATGTCCTTGATACAACTCGGATGACTGGCAGCCTTTTTATTCGTAAGTTCATTTATTGCCTTCCATATATTCTTTGAGTTTTGCTTTGAACTTGATGCTAGGTCACGAAAATATTTTATCTTTTTTGTTCGTTTAAGTGAATTTACCTTATTTCTCTGTTCTCTGTATTCCTCTTCCTTGCCAACCGACTTTAAAAAATCGCGATGGTCAATGGCATGTTGTAAATCATTATCAAACCATTTAGGTTTTACAATGTGCCTAACTCTCTTTATTCTCCACGGAGCATGTTTATCGTATATGTCATTGAAGGCACTAAGCCAATGTGTTAGGGCTTCGTCCGGATCCGTAAAATTGTAAGTATCAGATAGTGGGGAATTCCAAAGTTCATGTAGAAAGGTGTCTTCGTTAAATTTAGAAAAAGAGCGGTATTTTATTGTCTTGTGACCAACTTTAGGAATTTTGACACCCTTTCTTGACCATGTTAAACAGACAGGAAAATGATCGCTGCAACCATTGGCTGGAACACAACATTCGACAATATTATGGTGATCAGTAACATAGATATGATCTATCAGAGTACTGCTGGATGATGTGACTCTAGTGGGAGTGTTGACTATTTGTTTAAGATTATAGAGGTTAATCATATCAACCCACTGCTTGTTTTGTTTAAGCAAATCAACATTAAAGGCATATGTACGCGCTCCCGTGTTTACAAAGTGTAGTTTGCCCATAATCAATGTCAAACGCACCATAAGACCATATAATGACGATATGTCACCATGCGCGGACCATAATACATGCATTACAGCTTGTTCTAGCCTCTGAAAAAGTGAGGATGTCAACAAAGCCGCGGTGTTAGCTCCCTTGCATCAACGTTACATGTGTTGCCAAATCTATAAATAGGACGATCCAGATCAAAATGAAAATTAACATATCTCAACATTGAAGGGGTCCTAGACCACAATATTTTGCAGGGAACTTAATTTAGCATGTCTCCAGCTGTTGGTAAAGCAATTAGCGTGTATAGTCATCGAGTACATATGCCTTTAAAGTCTCCCAACAGAATTGTTTCCTTTGACTCGAGCAGAACTGCATCTAACATCTGTGTAAAGTTATCTGACCAGTTTGCTCGCTCTGCGGGATTTCTATAACAAAATCCTATGAGGAGTGGAGGTGCTCCTCTCAACTTAACTTCAATCCACACAGATTCCACGAAGTTCTCAAGGTGTATTATTCGTGTATAACTAATTGATTCACTTATGTACAAAAGTATACCAGTTTCTCTACTTTGCTGAGGGTCTCTGCGTAACGTACTGTAACCTGGAATAACAACGTCAGAATCCGAAATCTGAGGTGTTAATCTTGATTCTGTGATCCCAAAAATGTGAAAACTTGTTCCAGTATTTAACAGCATTGTAGAAATATCATTGATTTTATTTATAGCATGGTTAATGTTCAGGTGCCCAACACGGAGACCCTGTTTTGTTGGCCATGTAGTAGGAGAGCTACTCATATTTAAGCTCAAGTAGCGTTTTGGGGCGTTTTTTGTTTGTTTGTTTGTTTAATTAAACAATATACTTATTGATACTGAATCAGCTAATTATCCAGTAAGCAAGACAACAAAATAATGAAGAGATACAAAACAGTGATGGAACCAAAATGATATATATGACACTTTACAAAACACAACGTCAAGCGTAAATTAACTAGTAAAGAGACAAGGAACTGTTTCCGACGACAAACTAGGTAAACAGCGAAAACAAACAATAAGCAAGTAGAAAATCGAAAAGCAGACAAGCACAATTAGGAAACAGGAAAATAAAAATAAAACGGTACTGTTACCGTTTATAATGATAAAGAACCAAACTAAAACTACAGAACTAGTGTAATAGACTCTTAACAAGTCTGACACAAAGCAGTTGACACAAGAGTCAATGTTGACACACTTGTCGCTTAGAAACAGAAGTCACTTTCAATCCGATAGAAAAGGGCGAATCGCTTGACCGTCCGAACACACTGCTGTCACTAAAGCTTGTCCGATTAAAGGCGCACAATAAAGGAGCACGCACACATCGAGTCTCTGTCTCACGCAAGACAAAGAATGTAATTCTCGTCTCTTTGTGAAAGAGTTGCTGTGACAGCCTGAACCACAGCACAGTAAAAACGAAGGTAATATGAAGTTCAATCAGGAGGATAAAGGCCACGAAATCATGCTCACACCCTCACAAGGGTAAATTACTAAATGTTCGTGCAGTAGCATAGTCGTACATAAAAGTATGCAAAGTGTTACCATCATGGCAGATGACACCAATAATGCTGTATTGTCTCGCATTCTCTTACCGCACGCACACACAAACACACACACACACACACACACACACACACACACAGAGAGAGACAGACAGAGAGAGAGGTACAGAGAGAGACAGACAGACACAGAGAGAGACAGACAGACAGACAGACACAGAGAGACACAGAGAGAGACAGACAGAGAGAGAGAGAGACAGAGAGAGAGACAGACAGAGAGAGAGACAGAGAGAGCGACAGACAGACTCAGAGAGAGAGACAGAGAGACAGACAGAGAGAGAGAGAGAGACAGACAGAGAGAAAGAGAGAGAGAGACAGACAGACAGAGAGAGAGACAGAGAGAGAGACAGAGAGAGAGAGACAGACAGACAGACAGACAGAGAAAGAGAGACAGAGAGAGATACAGAGAGAGAGACAGAGAGAGAGAGAGACAGAGACAGAGAGAGACATAGAGAGAGACAGATAGACAGAGAGAGAGACAGACAGAGAGAGAGACAGACAGAGAGAGAGACAGAGAGAGAGACAGATAGACAGAGAGAGAGACAGAGAGAGAGAGACAGAGAGACAGAGATAGAGAGACAGACAGAGAGACCGACAGACAGACAGAGACAGAGAGAGAGAGAGAGATACAGACAGACAGACAGACAGACAGACACATAGAGACGTGGGGAAGGAGGATAAGGGGTGGGGGGAGGGAAACTGAAAGGTCGCCAGATAGTATGCTTTTTATACACACGGTCCGTTCAGTGGTCTGATCCATCTTACAGACTGGAAGTGTACACAGATGGAATTGAAAAGAAGCCGCGGGGCACGGCGTTGCTGGTTCCAAGCTGCCGTGTGTTTGCCGCTGCCTGTTGACCCAGGGGCCAGCACTTGTCTTGATCAATCTCTCTTCCTTGTCGCTGTCATACGCCATCAGCGGGCCCGCCTCCAGGCGATGACGTACGACTGCTTCGGCATTCCAACTGCTGGGTCCCCAGGACGTTAGCCCTTTTGTAACCGAGTGCCGTAACACTACGATCACCTCGGGAGGCGAAGTGCAATCAAACAGGATTGAAAATGTTAGGGCTAATTTCTTAGCCCTATAAAAACTTTTATGCAAACCCGAAGGTTTCCATGAACATACAACATGAAACAGAATTCCACAATCCACCGGTGTTGACTTAAAGGCCAACAACTCGGGTGCAGAGTCTGCTGTGAAAGGAGCGGTAGCCTCCCCTGTCACAATCGTCCCCGTTTGAATGAACTTCGTCCCGAAGTTCCGAACCGGGGGACCACTGTCCATCCCAAGTTCGCAGAATGGGAACAGCACGAAAATGTTCAGTGGTCATATTATGCCATTACCTGAACATATCATGCTGAGTCCCATCCCTGCTCGCAAGCGCCAGATGTAACCGAGAGCCGAAACACTACGATCACCTCGGGAGGCGAAGTGCAAACAGGATTGAAAATGTTAGGGCTAATTTCTTAGCCCTATAAAAACTGTTATGCAAACCCGAAGGTTTCCATGAACATACAGACAATCGGAAACCACCAGACCCCATCACAAACAGAATTCCACAATCCACCGGTGTTGACTTAAAGGCCAACAACTCGGGTGCAGAGTCTGCAGTGAAAGGAGCGGTAGCCTCCCCTGTCACACTTTGAAGACAGCACGACACATCAGTGTGGCGACAAACATGACACAGTGCCATGTTTTCTGATCGCTTGTATCCGGTGACGTTCGACCCACGTGATGACTTCAACGCGACACTGTACCCAGTACCCTGTTTTCTGATCGCTGACATCCGGTGAGGTTGACCCACGTGACAACTTCAACGCGACACAGCGCCCAGTACCCTATTTTCTCATCGCTGGCATCCGGTGACGTTGATACACGTGACGACTTCATTACGACACAGTACCTAGTACCTCGCTGGCCCTGGGATGACCACAGCGCCCTGTTTTCTTATAAGATCCCACGACGTTAGCATCAAAAAGCCATCACGAAAAACGTGTCTGCGTTCTAACTCCTGGGATTTTTTGACGTTCATACCGCGAGGACACGTCACAGCGCCCTGTTTTCTGGTCTCTTTAATCCCTCCTTGACGAAATGAGATCTCGTGACGTTAGGTCCATGACGACAACACGACATGGTGCCCTATGTTCCGTTCGCCATGGTCCCATGATGTTAGTAAGGTGACGATAACACGACATGGTGCCCTGTTTTCCGTTAGCAATTGTCCCATGATGTTAGTAAGGTGACGATAACACGACATGGTGCCCTGTTTTCCGCTGGCCATGGTCCCATGATGTTAGAAAGGTGCCGACATCACGACGCAACGCCCTGTAGTCTAGCATTGTGACGTTAACATGACACAGTGCCCAGAGTACTGCTCTTAGGATCCTATGACGACATAACGACACGGCATCTTGCTGCTTGATCGTTGCAATCCTTTGACGTTAACATTATGACGTAAACACAACAGAGTGATGCTTTCTGACGTTAGCACGACATGTGCCCTTTTTGCTGATTTTGCTAACCATTTGCTCCGCGTCACGACATCACGGCACAGCGCCTTGGTTCCTGGTCACTATAATTATACGAACCCGCGACGATAGTGTTGTGACGACAACACACTGTTGCCTTATGGGCGAAATGTAGACCTATCTACCTTTGCTGGGTATCTTGCTACATGCCAAACTTCCCTACCCTCCTTCCCACTCTTTGCTGAAATGATGATGCATTTAACGATGATAGCTGTGAGCATGAGAGCGCTCACCATAAATAAGATGATTGGTGTTGATGAAGCGGCAATGCTGGGGGCATAGATGCACGTGCATTGGTATAGCGGCAGGTGATTTGCACGTAAAGTAACTCTAATCAGCCATTGCTGTCTGCACCCCCGCCCCTCCGACTACAGCTTGATGCCTTAAGTGCCGGCAAAAACTATCCGTTATCGAACACAGACATCGTCTCCTGCTGTCTCCATCGTTATGTGTGTGAACTGTGCTGTTTTTTGTTGTGATTTTTGGGGGATATTGTTTGCTTGTGTGTGTATGTGAGTGTATGGTGTGAATGGCACGCGCGCGCGCGCGCGCGTGTGTGTGTGTGTGTGTGTGTGTGTGTGTGTGTGTGTGTTGACCTACATGGACTCCAGCCTCGATTTTGGAGGTAATTTCCTCTAATGATCTCGATCCTCCATATCCCCTGTTAGCACAGAACCAGCTTCCTCCTCACTTGAATGAATCTCAACTTGAATGTGCGCTCTTCTTGCAGTATGTGACGTCACTTCCACGGGACTTTATCTCAAGCACGCCTCTGGATCTCCATCGATCTTCCTCTTTATATCATCATGACCTCAAAGGTGACACACTGGCACACTATCACATGAAACCACAAAGTAGCAAACAACATTCCAAAGCGCAAAGCTCAGTTGCTAAGAAGAGAAAACCAGCGTAACAAAAGCTGCGTATAAATTCCAACATCCAGAGAGTATTCAATTCACGTTCCGAAAATGGCGTAACGCGCGGACAGGCGTGATTACACGGGAATTTAAGACGCTGCGTCTGCGCCTAACCTGTCCACGGTAAAGAGGTTGCACGTGAAATGTTGTCGATCAGGGGCCCGGATGTGGGTTGCAAATCCGTCACTGGGCGAAATGAATGTTGCGAAAGAGGGGTATTTGTTGTGGCTGGAGAGACGTTTTTAAAATCATCCCAGCCTAACACCACACAACTGGATGATTCTATATTATCAGAGAGCAAGCGCATTTCTGCCTGGTCACATTTGTTTTTAAATATCGTAAGGCTGTCCTTGATTGAACCCTAATTTAACTTTGCGAAGTCTTCTCATCAAAAAGGCTGTGTCACAGCTTTGTGCAGCGAGCTTCGTGAAGCAAACGTCGCCAAGTCAACTGCGCCCAAATCATATATGACTAGGCTTTAGAAATATATGGATGGGACAGTTTTGACGCATATTTAATCTTTTACCTTCCCAACTTGTGAAATGTCCAACACGCTTGTGTTTGTTAAGCCTAATATTAATTGGGCGACTTCCCGCAGCTCCCTACATGAAGCTTTCGCACTGAAAAAATTGTCTAAAAAAGAATAGTCTTCGCTAAGTCAACTTCGGGCTGAATTAAGGAATTATTTAGTGCTGGGCTGACCACCTGTCGTGTTGTGGCAATTTGCGACGCAGAGGACACATTTTGCGACAAACAGCAAAAGTAGAATTTGCCACGGTTTCTTTGTTACCCTTAGTCCGCATGCGACAATCAATGGGTGCTCGCGACAGCCCTGTCTGTGTGTCGGTGTCGGGTCAATGTAATATGCTAGCGCCGTTTTGGCCATACCATTCGCCACGGTGACTGTTGCTTGTGTCTGTGCCGCTTGAAAGTGCAGTTATTGCTGTCTGCGACTCCAGTGCAAATAAATGCCCCGACGTCAGGCGACACTGCAGTGCAAATAAATGTCCCGACGTCAGGCGACACTGCAGTGCAAATAAATATCCCGACGTCAGGCGACACTCCAGTGCAAATCAATGTCCCGACGTCAGGCGACACTGCAGTGCAAATAAATGTCCCGACGTCAGGCGACACTCCAGTGCAAATAAATGTCACGACGTCAGGCGAAACTGCAGTGCAAATAAATGTCCCGACGTCAGGCGACACGTACTCCAGTGCAAATAAATGTCCCGACGTCAGGCGACACTCCGGTGCAAATAAATGTCCCGACGTCAGGCGACACTGCAGTGCACATAAATGTCCCGACGTCAGACGACACTGCAGTGCACATAAATGTCTCGACGTCAGACGACACTGCAGTGCAAATAAATGTCCCGACGTCAGACGACACTGCAGTGCACATAAATGTCCCGACGTCAGACGACACTGCAGTGCAAATAAATGTCCCGACGTCAGACGACACTGCAGTGCACATAAATGTCCCGACGTCAGGCGACACTCCAGTGCAAATAAATGTCCTGACGTCAGACGACACTGCAGTGCACGTAAATGTCCCGACGTCAGGCGACACTGCAGTGCACAGATCTGTCACGGTCGAATGTAGGTCTCTTAATTAATATGTTCAATTTGTATGTGAACTGTAATGACTGGGGGTGGGGCAGGGGGGGCGAAGGCGTGGGGAGAGGGGTGAGATGGGAGAAGGTTCCGAATGTGTGTGAGTGTGTGTGTGTGTGTGTGTGTACATGGTTACTGTTAATACGAGAGAGAGAGAGAGAGAGAGAGAGAGAGAGAGAGAGAGAGAGAGAGAGAGAGAGAGAGAGAGAGAGAGAGAGAGAGAGAGATAGAGAGAGAGAGAGAGAGAGAGAGAGAGAGAGCCGTCCGCGTGTGACTGTCTGCGTCCGAATCCCTGAGGTTGTCTGTTTCTATATGCCTCCATCCGTGCACTAGGACAGAGATTGTTGTGATGTAAGACAGGTTGCACGTGTAGGCGTGTGACGGACGCGAGTGACAGAATGATTACACAAGATCGTGCGGAGGTCCATCAGTGATGTCCTCCCCGCTCAGTCTGCTGATCACGGCCTTGTTCCCCCGTCCACTCCGCTCGCAGTGGGTCATGTGGGATCACGGCCAGAATGGTCCAGGACACTGATGCACACTTAATTGTGTTTCTTCCTGGCCGAACCCTTTTCGGGAATGGGTCCTCACTGACGAACATTCATGAAGGCGGATGACCAATCTTTCATTTTGGAGAAAAATGCTGGAGACAAGTTAATATCTTGTGGCCGGGTTTTCTATTGAATTTCTGTGGACTGATGAGCAGTCTACCATTTTTGGAAAATATGCTAGACTCGACAACATACCATCTTGTGGTCAGGTCTTCGAGAGAATTTCTGTGGAAGGGTGAATGGTTTACAACTGATTTTGGGGGAAAACGCTACAGACAATTACAAGACATTATCTTGTGGCCGGGTGTTCGAGAGAATTTCTGTGGACGGATGACCAGTCTACCATTTTGGGAGGAAATGCTAGAGACAAGTTACTATTTTGTGTCCTGGTCTTCAAGACAGTTTGTGTGGAAGGATGAGCGGTCCACCGCTGATTTTAGGGGAAAATGCTAGAGACAAGTAACTATCTTGTGGTCGGGTTTTCGAGAGAATTTTTGTGGACGGATGAGCTGTCTTCCATTTTTTTTTTAGAGGGAGTGCAAGTTCCTATCTTGTGGCCGGGTCTTCTGGAGAATGTCTGTGGACTGAGGAGCGGTCTACCATTTTGGGAGAAAATTCTGGTTACAAACTTGTTGCCAGGTCTTCGAGATAATTTCTGTGGACGGATGACCAGTCTACCATTTTGGGAGGAAATGCTAGAGACAAGTTACTATTTTGTGGCCAGGTCTTCAATACAGTTTCTGTGGAAGGATGAGCAGTCTGCCACTGATTTTCTGGGAAAATGCTAGAGAAAGGTTAATTACTATCTTTTAACCGGGTATTGGAGAGAATATCTGTGGAGACAAATGCTAGAGAATGTCTGTGGACAGAGGAGCAATCTACCTTTGATTTGGGGGGAAAATGTTGGAGAAAAGTGAATATCTTGTGGCCGGGTCTTCTAGAGAATATCTGTGAACGGATGACCAGTCTACCATTTCCCGTCGCGATATAACCTTCGTGGTTGAAAACGAGGTTAAACACCAAATAAAGAAAGAAAGTCTACCATTTTAGGGGAAACATGCTCGAGAAAAGTTACTATCTTGTGGCCGGGTCTTCCACAGAAGATCTGTGAACGAATGACGAGTCTATCATTTAGGGGGGGGAGGCTAGCTGCGAAAGACAAGTTAATATCTTGTGGCCTGGTCTTCGAGACAAATTCTGTGGACTGATGAGCGGTCTACCACTGAAGATGGTAATGTTACCAGTCGAGCGACTGGCACCACCATTGTGTTTTGCTAGGAAGTGGCGGTGGACTAAAGAGGGACTGATTGTGTGCCCGAAGACCGATGAGGGGAACGAGTGACCAATGATCTAAAAACCTATAGTGACGGTGGCGGGCTGGTGCGAAGCTATCAGTCTTGCGTTGTGTTGCCAGGCGGCTGTAACCCCGCCAGTACACGCCCTGACCTGCTCACTCATGTCTCTGGTACGTTCACTCTGTGCTGAGTCCCGTCCCTCGCGCTCGGGCTTTTCATCGCACGCCCTAAACAGTTTCACGCATAGCCCGCCCCATGAAAAATGACGACTTAACGCGATCGGAAGGACAAAAAGTGTCGGAGTCATTCCCCCAGCAGGCGCCGTGATGAAAGAGCTCGCGGGGAGTGAGATTCATCCCCCAGATATGGGAAGGAAGATGGCCGCCCGTCATCATAGCCACCATACGGCCAAGAAACGAGGGCGTTCTTTATGCCTTGGCGGGACGCGCAGAGACCTGGCCGCGTTATGATGTGTGAGGGGACTGGCCAGAGATCCGTGACACGGCCATCAAACATCGGACAAATACTTTCACACACATGATCAATGTCACCGGCGCCGTTATGGAGCCTCGTGGCTGGCTGTAAACGGCTGTGGCGACTAGCGTATCCTGGCACCCATCAACGACCCAGCTACAAGTTTATCTCGCCCGTTATTACTAAGGCTGAGAGCTGAAACACATCGTCAAACTACGCCGACTTCTGGAGGAAACATAACACAATCTTCGCAGGCAACATCGTAAATGTTTGTTTATGATCGCTCGTGGACCAGTAAAACTATCAAGGCGGCCGCCAAGCTTTGATCTGGAATTGATCAGCAGTGCAGCTGCCTCTTAGTTGGCGCGACATTCGGGCAGTTTTAGGGGCTGCCACACACAAGGATCCCTCGGGGTTTCCGATAATTACTCCTGTTAGAATTATGGTGCACTTGCTTGTTTTCACCCAGCTGACAGAGTCGTATAATTGTGGCTTCACACTGGACAGGGCTGTCTCACACAGTTAGATGAGAGAGGCACGTGTGACCCGGTCAGATTGTCACAGTCGTTAAAAGACGCGGGGCAAAGAGAGAGCAGCGGTCAAGAAAGGTATAACTCAGAGGAGCTCGGCATACAAAAACCTGGCTGTTACTCTTCTCAGACTTTACGCTGGCTGGACTGAAGAGTTTTGAAACAAAGGGAAGTAACTAATATAAATATAGATAACAACAGTAAGCGAGAGTTATGTAGAACCAGGCTCGATGTTGGGGGTACCCTTATTTGAGCGGCCATCACGTGACCCATGTAAAAGAAAATTGTGATACAAAAAGTGCACCAAATAGCCAAGGTGAGTGCCTTCATTGGCCAGGAAAATGTCAGTGAAATATAATTGGAATATATTTCTGAGTTGGGGCACGAATATTTTAGATTTTTGGGGGGTGCTTACAATACATAACCAAACTTAATATAAAGCATTGGTTGTTGTACGGACGGGCACGATGGCGTGATGATAAGACGTCGGCCTCCTAATCGGGAGGTCGTGAGTTCGAATCCCGGTCGCTGCCGCCTGGTGGGTTAAGAGTGGAGATTTTTCCGATCTCCCAGGTCAACTTATGTGCAGACCTGCTAGTGACTTAACCCCCTTTGTGTGTACACGCAAGCACAAGACCAAGTGCGCACGGAAAGATCCTGTAATCCATGTCAGAGTTGGGTGGATTTTAGAAACACAAAATTACCCAGCATGCCTCCCCCAAAATCGGCGAATGCTGCCTGAATGGCGGGGTATAAACAGTCATACACGTAAAAATCCACTCGTGTTAAAAGCATGAGTGAACGTGGGAGTCTAAGCACATGAACGAAGAAGAAGAAGAAGAAGAAGAAGAAGAAGAAGAAGAAGAAGAAGAAGAAGAAGAAGAAGAAGAAGAAGAAGAAGGTTGTTGTACGTGTTGTGCCGAGTGGCTCCGTTGTACAAAACTCTGTTTCCACAATAAAATATGATTAAACCCTGACAGAAAATTTAAAGGTGTTGGTGACACCAGACGGCGATTTGGCTCAGACGGAAAAATCGAGCATTTTGTGCTTCGTGTCTTTCTCTGTAGATGTCGGGGTTTATTCCATGGTGCAACAACTGGATCATCTTACAAGTTCCCCTCGCTTCTACCGTAAATACGGCAATTATCTCTGTCGACGCCCGCTTGCAACCGCTTGCTCCCCTTTATATAATAAACCGAGCATAGGACGTCACCGCACAAGAAGAAGCCTTCAATTGTTTTCAAACCGGAAGGTAGGGAAATCATTTTTGTGAAATGACGTAAGTGCCCTTCTGTGATTGGTCAATGCGATGAGGTGTCCACATTAAGTCGCTCACGCTTGATATCGGTGCTATTTGATTTTGCTTTACAAACGGACACAAAGTAAACGGGAAAATATGGGCAGTTATCAAGCTAACGCACCTCGAACAGTGAGGTCGATTAAGCGTAGACCACACAAACACGAACACAGAGCGGCCGGGGACCGACGAATCGAGAACTCACGTGTAAATCCAAAAAATAAAAACAAATCTTGTTTTTTTCTTATTTTTTTGCCCCAGCAGGCAGTTGACCCCGTTAGCGCAGTCTATAGCGTTCCGGACCATTAGTCCCGAAAGGTTTAGTTCGAGTCCCGCTGCAAGCAAAGATTTTTTTAACTTTCAATTATTCTTTTCTGTTTCTAAACGCTTACTATAAAATGAGTTATTTATAATACGCTGACAGTAAGCAAATGTTTACTGACATGTCGATCAAATGGATATCAACATGAGCCGGTAGGCGAATGCTGGTATAATTTACGAGACAAGCCTTTTTTCATTTGCTAAAAGTCAGCATATTAGAAATAATAATAATAATAATATTATAATAATAATAATAATAATAATATAATAATAATAATAATAATAATAATTGTCAGTAAGTACTGGTGTCACATGACTGATGTGAACCAGTTGATTGGCTAATGGCGATGCGCTAAAACTGTTAGCGCACTCTTGGAGTGCGCTAACTTTTCCACAGGGCGTATTCTTCCGCCCTTTGCCTAAGCGAGACTGTGCTCTCATCCTCAGAATGAATTAATGACATGTAGCTTATATTCTCCACAATACCAAATGACCATAAATTCCCTGCTTCTCAATTAAAGCAGAAGTGGGTTTTTTCTGACAGATTGCATGTGCCTGTGCCAGTGCCAGTGATCTAAAAATAGAAGTCGCTGTGTTTCATCTAATTTTCGCCGACTTGCATAGATTCTTCTCATATGCCGTGTTAGTGGCATGTAGCTTATCATCCACATTACCAAATGATGAGTTAGTATACAATTCCCAGCGGCTAACAGAAAACACAAGTGTTATTCCGATAACCTACCAGCTAGACCAGTTTGGAAGACTGACTCGATCGACTCTGTAGCAGACTACACAGAAATACGACTACATCAGTTCAGTAAATGAATGGTTTCCGAATTATTATTTCAAGGCAAGAACAATCGTAATCGAAAACGTGTAAGGTTCAGAACGTTCTTACCATATATAAGACTTATTACCAGCGTGCAGACTCAGTGCAGACTGCAGTGGTTCGATTGCTCAGGTAGCCTAGCACTAGCAGACGACATTAACCCCGCTCAGCAAATTAACATGTTGGGCAAATGTGAACGAAAAAAACGATGGGGATATAATACGTGTAGGGTTCAGAGCATTCTTACCGTTCATATTTAGTATCAGACTCCCCGATGAGTGAAGATACAACACGAGAAATATGCCACATTTGTTTTGAAAATGTGCGAACCGTCGAGTCCTTCGAGTCAATTCAAGGGGAGTCACTCCGCACAGTCAATCCGTCGAAGCTCGACTGGAGGTTTCGAATCGCAAATCCTTTCTCCGAGTTCAAATGAGGTCTCTCTGAAAGATCATCACTGTTCAGATTAACGCTACACTGGAATTTACCAACAGAAATTAAAATGCGTGTGACGAAAGCACGACACACTTGAGACACCCCACACAAAAGTAGATCTTTACTGTACACGACCTGACCACACAGTTATGCCTATTCAAATGCGCGTTGCAAAATGTGCGTTTGGAATCTTCTTTTTTCTATGGCGGTACTGACAATATCGTTATTGAAACAATCCCAGTGCACTAAGGGATTTATAGAGCAAATCTCGAAAATAATTATTGAACTCAGCGCTATGCGCTTCGTTCAATAATGAATTTTCTCGATTTGCTCTATAAATCCCTTAGTGCACTGGGATGTCTCAATAACTTAAATTATTTTGTCGGAACAAATCTGTAGAACTGAATCTTGGCAAACGGAACCTCACTCGACGCAAAATAAAATCAAAATTGAAAGGCCAACATTCGCTGGAATGCGGGCCCGACGGTGTTATGGCTGTTCTGTCGTGTCTGCATTATATATTGGTTCCACTATCCATTAACTTTCTTGTCTGTTGTAACCAAAGTATATGAATGAATCATGGCGAACGGAATATCACGCGACTCGCAACAGAGTTGAATCTTAAAGGGACACTATAGTGGGCAACGAACTCTCTCAAATCGAAAAAGAGCTTCAGTGTTCGGTTTCGCGTTTGGAATGACATCACCACACACACGGAATACCGTAAGATCAGTTTTAGAATTAGGAACAAAAATATTTGTTTTCGAAAACAAATAGGGTCGGTAGATCGGCTACTTTTTTTTTTTTTTTTTAATGATTTTTTTTTATTTTTTTTTTTTTTTACACAGACGCATGTGGCTTTTTATTGGCCGGAAATTGTGCGAGCTGTGTCCCCCTGCATGTCGGATCGGAGAGGAGTAACTTTTCTTGTAAAGTCGAGCTTTGTCATTATTTTTGTTTTTGTTTTTTGAAGGGTCTATAAAGTTCTAGGGTTGGGAGAACAAACATCGGGTCTGTCTGCAAATCGGAAAAATTGATTTTTTTTCCCCTGACCGAATTAGCTCAAATGCCAAGCATTTTCGAGTTTATCATTGCAGGTCCGTGTCTAACTTAAATCACAGCAAAAGGCTCTTGGGCTGAATTTTGAACCAGGTTAAATTCACCAGAAAAGTTTTCCGAATTAATGTTGTCTTTACTACTATCTATTTAAACACACTGATTTGACGGACGGGGACTTCCATACAGCACACCTACGTGTTTCGGATAGAAACCAAATAACGCGATGTTCAGGGGAGGGAGGGAGGGGGTGGCGGTCTGGGGAGAGGGTTTGGAAAAAAGGTATTTTTTTGTTTGTTTTGGTTTTTTTATTAGCTGCCAAAGTTCCCGAATTTTCTCGGGTAATATGTACCCCATGAGGCCAGTTTGTGGGAAATTACTGTTACACAAAAGGCTCGATGACACTGACTCTCACGCTTACAACTGCTCGTAGTCGCACATCTGTTCATACCTGTACAGATCATTTGGTTTAAACAATTTTATTCAGCAACATTACATACAACAAAGCCGCATACAATCAATTAGTAAATGGAGCACAACAAGCAAAGCTTATAAACGTGTTCTTAAAAGCAATATGGTATTTGGTTTGGCGGACGATGCGGGAAGCTGTAGAAGGGAAAACGAAGGAGACAACAATAAACAAGCACGTGCAAGGAATTCACTGTTGGACAAAAGCTGTATGTGAGGCCTTGCCAAAAGGTGTAACTCTGCTGTTTGTTAGTAGTCATTATGAAGAAGCAATTATCATCCGAGCCACAAAAGGTATTTCACTCGCAAAATCAAAGTATTCAGATTGTCTTGAAACGATTTTGAGAGAAATACAGAACAAAAAATGCACAAGATCATTCAAGTACCCGAGGGTCTGAAATGGTTATAACTATAGATGCTACTTAAAGATTTCGAACCTTCTTTGGTGACAAAAAGTGAAATCTTTTCTGTTAGTTTGTTCAAAGCATGCCATGTTAACGGCATTGCCAATTATTCTCAAAGACAGGACAAAATAAAAGAACACCTTGAATGGTAGCTTCTCTTACATTCTCAAAGCATCACGGGAGTAAAACGTTTTGTTTTTCGAACGTGAGCTGTAGTGGCTTCTTTCGTCGTTGGTTAGCATTTTTAATCTGAATTGATGAAAAAAGCGATGTCGTAAAATTCATTTATCTACTGTTTAAAATTCTAGAATTTTCTCAGGAAGGGAGGTAATTTCTAGCCTGTGAACAAAGTTGGCAGGAAATTGTGTTGATATAAACAGTCCCATTATACTTGCATTTATACTCGTCTGAGATGGTCTTTCTTGTTTTTTGCCATTCGTTGGCATTTAGGAATGACCTGTAATAAGACTGTTGAAGAATATTGCGAAGGAAAAGGCTCGGGAAATTTAATGGAAAAGTGGTGATATGGAGATGGTTAGAGTTAGGCTTAGGACTAGGGTTTGCGGAGGGATTCTTTCTTTCTTTCTTTATTTGGTGTTTAACGTCGTTTTCAACCATTCAAGGTTATATCGCGACGGGGGAAGGGGGGAGATGGGATAGGGGAAA
Organism: Littorina saxatilis; assembly: GCF_037325665.1. NCBI lineage: Eukaryota > Metazoa > Mollusca > Gastropoda > Littorinimorpha > Littorinidae > Littorina > Littorina saxatilis. The sequence continues at coordinate 78,670,488 of NC_090256.1, read as the reverse complement.
GGGGGGAGATGGGATAGAGCCACTTGTTAATTGTTTCTTGTTCACAAAAGCACTAATCAAAAAATTGCTCCAGGGGCTTGCAACATAGTACAATATATGACCTTACTGGGAGAATGCAAGTTTCCAGTACAAAGGACGTAACATTTCTTACATACTGCTTGACTAAAATCTTTACAAACATTGACTATATTCTATACAAGAAACACTTAACAAGGGTAAAAGAAGAAACAGAACCTGTTAGTCGCCTCTTACGACATGCTGGTTAGCATCGGGTAAATTCTTTCTCGTCCCAACCAATATGGGACTCCCCCTAACCCGCGGGGGGTTGCTGAGGGATTGAGTGGAATGAAATACTGGATGTTGACATGAAAAGACTGGGTAACAGTGTTTTTGTGGGACAGTACTTGGAGAGTGGAATGAAAGACAGTTCACACTGATGAACTGTGGAAGAGTGTTGACACGGAAAAACTGTGGAAGAGTGTTGCAAGGTACCTGGCTCAGAGAGTGGAATGGAAGAGTGTTGGCACGGGTAGACTGTAGATGAGTGTTGACTCGGAAAAACTGTGGAAGAGTGTTGCAAGGTACCTGGCTCAGAGAGTGGAATGGAAGAGTGTTGGCACGGGTAGACTGTAGATGAGTGTTGACTCGGAAAAACTGTGGAAGAGTGTTGCAAGGTACCTGGCTCAGAGAGTGGAATGGAAGAGTGTTGACACGGGTAGACTGTGGAAGAGTGTTGCAAAATACCTGGCTCAGAGAGTGGAATAGAAGAGCCTGACGTGGACAGACTCTGAAAGAGCGTGTTAAGGGGCTGGGCTGTGGGGAAGGTGAAGGCTGTTGAGAGGAATAGTCTGTTGAGGAGCGTTGCAAAGACCAGGGCACGAAGGTTGCAACTAGAAGAGTGTTGACACTGACCGAGTGCAATATTGTGGGTGGGAGTTACGTCTCGGAGACTGGAATTGGACAGTGATGACACAAAAACAAACTTTGGAGGAGTTTTGCAAGGGACAGAAATCGTGGGTTGACGTGAACAGAATGTGAACGATCGTTCCAAAGAAGGTTCCGAAAGTGCCCAGGTGAACAGTGGCAACAGAGGGTGAGTTCAAGCGGGAACACTCTGAATTAAAACAGTCAGGCAAAAGAGTATTCAGTGGAACAGCCCGACAGCGGATAGCCTGTGGGAGCGAGCAGAGTTGTATGTCAGTGCTGCGCTAGCGGCGAGACCAAAGAGAGGGGGGTGCCCAGAGGAGCAGTAGAAGGGAGCTTAGGAAGCAGAAGAAGAAGATTAGGTTGAGGTCGAGCTGGAAGCGGAAGACTATAAAGTACAAAGCTGCCGGGTTAGGATGAGGCGAGGTAGGGGCGGGCCGGCAGTAAGGCAATGACCGTCGTAAATGAGTTGGGTAGGGGTGGGGGGAGGATGTAGAGTCTCTGCAGTCTCTGTTGGGGGAGAGAGCGTATGTAAGGGGTTAAATCAAAGGTCGCCGATGAGTTTTAGAGAGGATGAGGGTGGTGAGGGTGGTGGTGCTAATGCGAATAGAGCTTTTGTCTAAATGTCAGAGGAAGAAGAGGGTCCCCAAAGACGACTGGAGGGATTGTGGGAGGTATGAGTAGTTAACCCGGAGGCGGGGAGGGGAGGTGATAAACAAGGGACTGAGTGGTGACGGGAAGAAGCCGGCGGTGTGGTGGGGCTGGGGGGAGGGGGGAGCAGGCAGAGACGGAACGGAAGGTGTAACAACGAGAGCTTTAGTGGGTGATGAGACTAATAATAGTCGTTGGTTGCTTTTTACATTTCGTCAAGATTTGGCTAAATGTTTTTAGATAGACCGTGAATTGAGGCGAGGGTGATGGGGTATGTATGTGCGTCTGTGTGTGTGCGTGTGTGTAGAGCGATTCCGAGAAAACTACTGGACAAATCTTCATAAGATTTTACAACACATTCCTTAAGATGATATCCTCTGACTTTCTAAAGCTTTTTGATCAATGTCTTTGATGACGTCATGTCCGTTTGTTTTTCAACGACCTAATGTTGTAATCAAATTCATTGGTCTTTTGGTCAAACAATCTTTGACCCAATGCGGACTATGGGATTGTATTTAAGCTTGGAAGCTTAAGAATTAGTTATTTGGTTTTTTAATTAAAATGTTTTAACAAATGAATTAAAATTGGAAATGTTAAAAACAGATTAAATTTTTTTATCACTTACTGTTTCCACAAATATATATAGATATGTCATGTTTATCTTGAAAATGTGCTTAAAATTCGGTCCTAAGTTTGCATGCTTCACGGTGACAATCGCGACACGCCTCGGTCTTCGGGTTTCGGCTAGCCAAGCCTCACTAGTGTTGTTGACGACAGATACAGTGTAAATCGTTTAGTTTCAGCCGACAGGTTGACTAAATGCTTTGACATCGCTTCACGCGACTTGTTTCCCTTCTTTATTTTTTTTTAGGGTGGGTGGACGAGTGTGGGCAGAGAGGAGGTGATAAATAAGAGAGCGGCAGAATGATGAGATCGTTGGAGGGTGAAGGTGGGGTGGGGGGGGGGGGGGCGGGGGACCTGTCAGCGGTGACAAGCTAGGGAACGACTAACAGGAAATCACCGTCTGATTGGCTGGCCTCCCTACAGCTTTCTTCTCTGGCGGTGGAGGAATCCTCCCAACTTTTATTCTAGCCACCAATTAATTGTCGGGCGCGGGGTTAACAGGTGCAATAAAACGGTCCATTTACAGAATGAGTCCATCCACCTTCGGCTCTAACTCATTAGTTAGTCGAGTATCGACGCGGAATATATGGAGATAACTTTGTTTGTAGAAGGGATGCACTGATGCATTCCATTTCACTTGATTGAAGCCCGCCCAGGAATACAACAGTGTCGCGGAAGTCATAATTAAGTTCAGTCGTGAATGTAGCTACGGCTTTCGTGAAATTTCTCAACAAATCTTGCCAAACGACCAAGAGGCACGACATTTGTAGATTGGCAGGTTTGTGTAGCCACGTATTCCAGCAAAATGTTGATTTAAGATAAAGGCTGGTAAGAAAAACCTGGCTGGCTATCATGTTACTGCGCACTGCACAAAGTCAACCTGCCCAGCCTGAGCAATGGCCACAGGGCTCACAAAACACTGCCCTGTTGTTCCCGTTCCCAAGATTATTAGCAGAGTCAATAATTGTCCGCGCTGTCCCCACAGTCAATATTTGCCCACCATGCATGCTCCCTCGGCTATTACAAAACTCGTCAACTCCTAGGGACCACAAGAAAGTAAGAACATTCTGCTGAAACTTCGCGAAGAGTGTTAAGACTCTGTCCACAACGTTTCTAAGGATATTACGCTGGATATATCGGATCCCTGAATGAATCTCGCTCGGCGAATTAAATCCGCGCGGCCAATAGTGCGCATGCATGTACTTCCTGCGTTTTTGCATGGCCCGTCTTATTAAAACCCGTGCTCCCTTGTTTTTGCGTCTTTTTACATTTAGTCAAGTTTTGACTAAATGTTTTAACATAGAGGGGGAATCAAGACGAGGGTCGTGGTGTATGTGTGTGTGTGTGTGTGTGTGTGTGTGTGTGTGTGTGTCTGTGTCTGTGTCTGTGTCTGTGTGTGTGTGTCTGTGCGTGTGTGTGTGTAGAGCGATTCAGACTACTGGACCGATCTTTATGAAATTTTACATGAGAGTTCCTGGGTATGAAATCCCCAGCCTTTTTTTTTCATTTTTTCGATAAATGTCTTTGATGACGTCATATCCGGTTTTTTGTAAAAGTTGAGTCACACCTTCATATTTTTCAATTAAATTGATTGAAATTTTGGCCAAGCAATCTTCGACAAAGGCCGGACTTCGGTATTGCATTTCAGCATGGAGGCTTTATTCATTAAAAATCTGAAAATTGGAATTAAAATTATTTTTTATAAAACGATCTACAATTACGCTTATCTTATTCTTCATCATTATCTGATTCCAAAAACATATACATATGTTGTATTCGGATTAAAAACAAGCTCTGAAAATTAAAAATATAAAAATAATGATTAAAATAAAAATTCCGAAATCGATTTAAAAACAATTTCATCTTATTCCTTGTCGGTTCATGATTCCAAAAACATATAGATATTATATGTTTGGATTAAAAACACGTTCAGAAAGTTAAAAAGAATAGAGATATAGAAAAGCGTGCTATCCTCCTCAGCGCAACCGCTACCGCGCTTTTCTGGATTGTTAATTTCACTGCCTTTGCCATGAACGGTGGACAGCCGATGCTACGAGTGTACGGTCTTGCGGAAAAAATGCAATGCGTTTAGTTTCATTCTGTGAGTTCCACTGAGCTTGACTAAATGTTGTATTTTCGCCTAACGCGACTTGTTCTCTTTACCCTGGGGGAATGGTGAAACCCAGGACGGTCTTAAACTTCGAAAAACTACCGAACCTTTTGTGGCCATTTTGAGCACAATTTCCGAAGAACATTATTAACCAGGTAAACATCGCTAAATGAGCCCTTAAAGTCTCAAATTAATTAGGGGAAGATGATTTTGCGAAGTCTTCTTTGCGAAGCTGACTTTTCAAAGCTTTTACACCGACATTTCGGTCAAAAGACTTCGCGATGTTAACGTCGGGCTTAACTACAACAACCGTATTTGTATACCGTAAATCTCCTGGGTTAGGAAACTAAGTCACAACCAGCAGCAGTTCTCACTTGTTTAGTTCTTGCTTTAGAGCTCTGCGGGATCCACAGACATATTGTCCAAGTCATTAAATAGTGTTGGCTGTCCCACTAAGGGGCAAATTATACCTGCGAAGTCGCCACCACACTACATGCTGCGATAGAGATTATGACGAGTACTTGGCCTGTTTTCTTTTCACGCAACGTGTAGCGGGCTGGGGGGAAAAAAGAATTACCTCAATAATCTGCAGAGCGTCGTCTGTGCCGCTGACTCTGCGCCGGTATAATTTGCCCTTAAGAAGGATCCCGGGATGGAAAAAGCTGCCTGCACTAGATACGGGACCGGAACTGCTGACGTCCATGCGTGTCTGGTCTGGGCTGCCCTGCAGTAAACGCACCACCAGGACTGTGTGTCTTGCATCTTGTGTGTGTGTGTGTGTGTGTTTGTGTGTGTGTGTGTGTGTGTGTGTGTGTCTGTCTGTCTGTCTGTCTGTCTGTGTCTGTGTCTGTGTGTTTGTCTGTGACTGTGTCTATGTGTTTGGCTGTCTGTCTTTTGGGCTGGATGGCTTGCTGCCTGTCTGTCTGTTTGTCTGTTTGTTTGTCTGTCTGCTTGTCTGTCTATTTTTATTATGCAGATCTTTCTCAAAATAGATGACAATGCATTAGGTTGAGCTTAGTGAACTTAACGTCACATCTCTTCGTGCATGGGCAAAAGCATCCGAAATTTATCATTTATGACAATTGGAAAATTAGGAATTCCTCGGTGTTGAAGATAGGAAACCTAATCTTCACAAATAATTGGATCGGTTTGGGTTGGAGATTAGGGTGTTATATGATCTTCTTCTTTGTTGTTCGCCTAGATGGCAGTGTTATATGATTATCTCTTCCAGTCCTATCGATCAAAAGACCAACCAAAAATACGTGAGCTTTCAGAACAGATTCAGCAACGCTTCGGCCTGAATTGATATGGATTCTGCGACAGTCCTGCAACTGCAAGACAGATTTGCAAGACACAATGATTCGAATACAGCTCAGCTTGCTAAGATGAATATGCGCGAGATCTCACCTGAGGTTTGCAGTAATGCCACGTTGCTCGAATCCATACTGCGTTCGATTTCCCGTCCTTGGAGCAGTCCACATTTGACCAGTTCAGCCCAATTTACGTGGGCATTTGTAACAATTTACGTTAAAAGGGAAATAATTATTTGCATTTGGTCTTGCTCCAGCTAGACTGAGGGTCGAAAAGTACAAGTCTGAGAAGTCATTTTCTTCGATTGCCGTGATGTTAAGCGTCACTCCAGAATGGTAGTCATCTTGGTTTGCTGAGAGTCGTTCGTGTTAGAAAAGATTAGAGGGATGTTGCGAGGATTTATTTTCTTCGTCAAGGAGAGTTCAATTTTCATTGTTTCTGTTTTGTACAATCCTGTAAAGTAATGTGTAACACTGATTGAAGTGTTGGTATAATAGGGGTTGTAATGTAATCGAGTAGGTTTCAGGATTAAAGAGACTCTGCAATTGGTCAGACCGCCTTAACTTTTAGCGGTCAGCCATCTTCCACTCTACATCATCAACGCACGCCTCACTTAATTGTCTCTGTCAGCCGAGAGTGGACACTGACACGTACTTAGCAAAGACTGGCCGAAACATATCCAGACGATTGTATTTGTGTTTGTTTTGATAGTATAACTGCTTTTTAACATTTCGGCTATATGCCCCCAACAACTCATCCTTCACGTTCTTAAGCTAGTGTACAAACACCCTTTAAATTTAAATTTCTCCTAGCTCAGTCGGTAGCGGCGCTGGTTTCAAAACCAATTGTCGCTATCGGCGTAGGTTCAATCTCAACGTTCAGCGAGGGATTTATTAATTTCCCAGAGTCAACTTTGTACAGACTCATCTCGGTAGCCGAACACCCCCGTGTGCACGCCTGTGCACGACAAAGAACGTAAGTTCACAGCAAACGTACGTATCAGGGCATGCAGGAAAATTTTAAAAAAAAAGAATGGATAGTGCCCCAATGAGAAAGCAACCCAAATATCCATGAGGGTAACCTCACAGGACTATATTAAATCTTATCTTATCTTATTGTATTGTACTGTATGTATAAGTTACAGCTCCGTCCATACATGGTATCGTGTGATATTTTGTCGAGACTGGGTCAATAGCCGAGAGTGACGTCATTATATTCTTTCACCCCGTCGAGACAAAATATAACGCTATACCATGGATGAATCGGAGCTGTAACGTATATATGGCATGACCAAAGTAAGGAGAATTTGTCATGGGATGTGGAAACAAAGCATGGGAAATTCACCATGGGCAGAATAATCAACGCAAGTAAAACTATATTTTGTTTCAGTCTTGGCAAGGCCAGTTTTGTCCAGTTCCGGAAAAGACATCATGAATTCATTCACCCTGTCGAGACGAAATACCAATTCCATGGATGAATCGGAGGTGTAACGTATATATCCCGTGACGCATCAAAGCTAAATTTTGTTTTGAAATGTCTTCACAACGTACAGATAATTTATAACGACATAATCGTCATCACAAGACAGGAAAAACGCATACTTTAATTGTTTGTCGTCTGCTACAAATCTAGTCTGGTGAATACAAGCTTCAATCGTACCTTCATCAACCGAAAATGCTCAATCCGCTGTCATTTCGCAACTGAACATTGGTTTTTTTTCTTTAACTTTTTGGTTAACATTGAAACGGCAACCCAAAAGAGTGTTTCCGCTGTTTCAAGACACGGGCTTAGCTATTCTTTTGAGTTGCTTTTTCCGCAGTCTAAAATGACACCAGAAGCGAACTTTTTTTCGCGCATACTGTCACAAAAAGACGTCATGACAAAGTTACACGCAAAACGAAAGAGTCTTTGGCGTCATTTACTTTTTTTCGGACTTTTCCGTCTGTTCCTAGCTAGTCAGTGCAGACTTGACGTGAGTACCCACAACATCTGTGTTCTCTGTTCGCAATGCAGCTGTGAAATAATCAGTCTCGTGTCTCAGTCGTGTAGGTACATAGTTTGCTTCTGCAATCGTTGTGTTCGTGTTGATGACGGCTTCGTAAGACAAATCAGCGAATCTATCGTGTGGAAGACATTTCTGTACTAAACACCGAACCCATCAGGAGGCTGTATTGGTGCGTTTGCAATTTTCTCAAGAAATAAACTGCATGTGGTTAATTTCATCCGTTTAATGTTTGTCGAAACGAGCCATAAGACTTTAGAATAAAAGATTCCACGCATTGCTTGGCAATCTGATCACAGATGAGGTCGCAGTTTGTAAGTAGAATCTATGAATCGGCACGACTCTCTGGTACGACCTTCCAGATTATCAACAGCGGGTTCATGGTCGAAATTAAGAGGTCAAATTTGCGTGGCTCCCAATCATTTCATAAAAGATTTCCTTTTTACATTTAGTCAAGTTTTGACTAAATGTTTTAACATAGAGGGGGAATCGAGACGAGGGTCGTGGTGTATGTGTGTGTGTGTGTGTGTGTGTGTGTGTGTGTGTGTGTGTGTGTGTGTGTGTGTGTGTCTGTCTGTCTGTGCGTGTGTGTGTGTGTAGAGCGATTCAGACTAAACTACTGGACCGATCTTTATGAAATTTGACATGAGAGTTCCTGGGAATGATATCCCCGGATTGGCGGGGATGTAGCTCAGTCGGTAGCGCGCTGGATTTGTATCCAGTTGGCCGCTGTCAGCGTGAGTTCGTCCCCACGTTCGGCGAGAGATTTATTTCTCAGAGTCAACTTTGTGTGCAGACTCTCCTCGGTGTCCGAACACCCCCGTGTGTACACGCAAGCACACGACCAAGTGCGCACGAAAAAGATCCTGTAATCCATGTCAGAGTTCGGTGGGTTATAGAAACACGAAAATACCCAGCATGCTTCCTCCGAAAGCGGCGTATGGCTGCCTAAATGGCGGGGTAAAAACGGTCATTCACGTAAAAGCCGTAGGAGTTTCAGCCCATGAACGAACAAACAAACAAACAAATATCCCCGGACGTTTTTTTCATTTTTTCGATAAATACCTTTGATGACGTCATATCCGGCTTTTTGTAAAAGTTGAGGCGGCACTGTCACACCCTCATTTTTCAATCAAATTGATTGAAATTTTGGCAAAGCAATCTTCGACGAAGCCCGGGGTTTGGTATTGCATTTCACCTTGGTGGCTTAAAAACTAATGCGTGAGTTTGGTCATTAAAAATCGGAAACTTGTAATTAAAATTATTTTCTATTAAACGATCCAAAAACAATTTCATTTTATTCTTCGCCATTTTCTGATTCCAAAAACATATAAATATGTTATATTTGAATTAAAAACAAGCTCTGAAAATTAAAAATATAAAAATTATGATCAAAATTAAATTTCCGAAATCGATTTAAAAACAATTTCGTCTTATTCCTTGTCGATTCCTGATTCCAAAAACATATAGATATGATATGTTTGGATTAAAAACACGCTCAGAAAGTTAAAATGAAGAGAGGTACAGTAAAGCGTGCTATGCAGCACAGCGAAACCACTACAGCGCTGAACAGGCTCGTCAGTTTCACCAAAGATCTTGTACGCTACGCTCTTTGGTTTCACTCCGTTTTGCACAAGCGGCGGACTACGGTCATTGTGAAAAATGCAGTGCGTTCAGTTTCATTCTGTGAGTTCGACTGAGCTTGACTAAATGTTGTATTATCACCTTTACGCGACTTGTTCTTGTTTCTGCAGCTGAGCAAGTTATTTGCCTAGGTCATGGCCGAACTTAAGGCCAACAGAGCAATATCGCGGGATATTCGCTCACTAGAATAACAGAGACAAAGAAGGTAAGTCATGCTATATTGTATTGTATTGTGTTGTATTGTGTTGTATTGTATTGTATTGTGTTGTATTGTATTGTGTTGTATTGTATTGTGTTGTACTGTGTTGTACTGTGTTGTATTGTGTTGTACTGTGTTGTATTGTGTTGTACTGTGTTGTACTGTGTTGTACTGTGTTGTATTGTGTTGTACTGTGTTGTGTTGTGTTGTGTTGTACTGTATTGTGTTGTGTTGTGTTGTACTGTGTTGTATTGTGTTGTACTGTGTTGTACTATGTTGTACTGTACTGTGTTGTACTGTGTTGTACTGTACTGTGTTGTACTGTGTTGTACTGTACTGTGTTGTACTGTACTGTGTTGTACTGTGTTGTACTGTACTGTGTTGTACTGTGTTGTACTGTGTTGTACTGTACTGTGTTGTACTGTACTGTGTTGTACTGTGTTGTACTGTACTGTGTTGTACTGTGTTGTTCTGTACTGTGTTGTACTGTGTTGTACTGTACTGTGTTGTACTGTACTGTGTTGTACTGTACTGTGTTGTACTGTGCTGTACTGTACTGTGTTGTACTGTACTGTACTGTACTGTGTTGTACTGTACTGTGTTGTACTGTCCTGTGTTGCGCTGTCCTGTGTTGCGCTGTCCTGTGTTGCGCTGTCCTGTGTTGCGCTGTCCTGTGTTGCGCTGTCCTGTGTTGCGCTGTCCTGTGTTGCGCTGTCCTGCGTTGCGCTGTCTTGCGTTGCGCTGTCCTGCGTTGCGCTGTCCTGCGTTGCGCTGCGCTGTACTGTACTGTACTGTACTGTACTGTACTGTATTGTATTGTATCGGATCGGATCGGATCGGATCGTATTATACTGTTTAGCATTGCTGTGCATTATATTGTATTGCATTGAATTGTATTGTACCCTCTGTGAATACATAATTATGCAGCCTGTACACAGGAAGGGGCCTGGTTGAGGTAAAAAATAAAATATATTGCCAAACCAAGGGTATTTGAAGCGTATGTAACTTGATATTGAGTGCCTGATTGTCCGATGGTCCCGGTTAAATATCACTCCTGGCTGAGCCTTTTGTTCAACGTGTGCTTACGTTATTGCTTCCAGTCTATAGGTCAAACAGATCTGTACAGTATAACTTGAAACTTAACTGAGTGGGATGGAAGGGGGCAGAGGAGGTATAAACATATGTATTGAATGTGTCTGATGTTGATGTTGGAGGAGACAGCACAACGCAGACAGTATGTCATACACAAAGCATTGTTTGATGACCATCAGCAGAGACAGGCATCATCATAAAGGACTTTGCTGGCGTCATCTCAAATACTGTATCATTACAATACTTCGTCTCAAAAGACTGTATCATTGCTATACCTTATTGCAAAGGGATTGCCGATCGCAGCCACTACAACATGTATACATATACCGACCCGAGGCAGTGCTTTTTTGCCGTTACATAGTTACTTTGTGATGTAGTTAAAGATGTATATCTTCCTTCACGCGTACATTTTGCAAATCATCATAACTTTAGATCTATCAAGGCGTTAATAACATCCATCTACATGGCCGCTTTAAACTACATTCATATTTAAAATAATAAATATATTCGTCTTGTTAAAGCTCTTGCTTTCCTGTGACATGGCCTGTGTGCCATTATTACCCACTCAATCTGAATATATTTTATTGTTTTCAGTTAAACTGAGATAGAGAGAGATGGCGAGTGAGAGAGAGAGAGAGAGTGTGTGTGTGTGTGTGTGTGTGTGTGTGTGTGTGTGTGTGCGAGGCTGACGCTAAGTACCGGCATGTCCGTATGAGAGGGCCTTAGGTACCGTGCATAGACCTTGGCTGCACTAGGTACCGCGCTAAGTACCTGCGATGTTAAAACCCATGTACATAATACTTTTGTGTGTTGTTTATGATGTTTATATGTAGGCATGTTAGTTTGAACTACGATCCTTTATTTTCGTAAATAAGGCTCATCATTTTGTCAAGTATTAGCGGTTTGAATTTCAAAGGTACTTAACGTATGAAATATACGTACAGAACCAACTTTTTACACACAACCTAAAAGTTCTCACTGCAGATTTAAAAATAACAGCAATCGTTCTCTTGTCATCTCAATCATCATTGACAGCAAATAACTGAGTAGAAACATAGCCCTAATTGGGAGTAGTCGGGTGTTTTGACCAACGGTACTTAGTGCTTTCTGTACGGACATAGCGGTACTTAGTGCTTTCCGTACGGACATAGCGGTACTTAACGTCGCCTGCGGTTCCAAGGTTTTATTACACAGAAATAGAGATGTTGGTGGCCATATTATTTCGACCTGTATATCGGGACAGCACATTCAATTCAGACATTCATAGACAGACAGTTTGAACTACGATCCTTTATTTTTGTAAATAAGGCTCATCTTTTTGTCAAGTAGTAGCGGTTTGAATTTCAAAGGTACTTAACGTATGAAATATACGTACAGAACCAACTTTTTACACACAACCTAAAAGTTATCACTGCAGATTTAAAAATAACAGCAATCGTTCTCTTGTGTCTCAAGCATCATTGACAGTAAATAACTGAGTAGAAACAATCTTTTACAAAGAATGACCTATAGTGAAGTGAATAGGCCTGAAAACAAACTTTATTAGGCAACTCTCTCTCTCTCTCTCTCTCTCTCTCTCTCTCTCTCTCTCTCTCTCTCTCTCTCTCTCTCTCTCTCTCTCTCTCTCTCTCTCTCTCTCTCTCTCTCTCTCTCTCTCTCTCGGTTGTATGTGTATATTAGGCAGCATTGATGTGCAAGATTATTGATAGAGGAAAGCAGCAATGCTTGGAACTGTGTATTTTGCATACGTTTAAATATCATGTTTTCTATTTTTGTTCCTGTGATTTATGTGTACCCCCCCCCCCCCCCCCCATTGAAAGGGGCTGTAGGCCCATATTCAATTAAACTGTGTCAGTGTCAGTCTCTCTCTCTCTCTCTCTCTTTCTTTCTCTCTCCCCCCCCCCTCTCTCTCTCTCTCTCTCTCTCTCTCTCTCTCTCTCTCTGTTTTCCATAATATATTTATAGTATTCTCTCATTCCTTTATTTATTTATATGGGAGATTTATATAGCGCTTGACGTTCTCTAAGCGCTTTGCATACTCTCTCTCTCTCTCTCTCTCTCTCTCTCTCTCTCTCTCTCTCTCTCTCTCTCTCTCTCTCTCTCTCTCTCTCTCTCTCTCTCTCTCATAATTGCTACATGTTCGATTGCTACCAGCTTGTATTTATTATTACCTGCATAGTATGCATTTGATTTTATGAATAACCACATATGTATGCTCTTCATGCCTCATCTTCATCATTATCATCATCGTCATCATCATCATCATCATCGTCATCATCATCATCATCGTCATCTTTATTATCACGTGCTGCAGTTTTCCGACCTCCTTGACTTTTTAACTTTTAATTTTTTTATATTTTTTTAATTTTTTTTAATTATATTATTTAATTTTAATTTTTTAATTATATTATTGTGTGTCTATGCGTCCCAAGGACAGATTGTAAGAAAAGGCGTAGCCTTAAATCTTAATCCTTGTTAAATAAAGTTCAATTCAATTCTCTCTCTCTCTCTCTCTCTCTCTCTCTCTCTCTCTCTCTCTCTCTCTCTCTCTCTCTCTTTCGCTCTCTCTCTCTCATCTCTCTCTCTTTCTTTTATATCTCTCTCGCTCTCTCTCTCTCTATTACATAATATATATTTATAGTATTCTCTCCTCACTTTTTCCGTCTCTAGCTCACGTTCCCTCTCTCCCCCCCCCCCCCCCCCCCCCTCCCCTACCTCTACCTCCCTTATCTCATAATAAGCGTGCGCGCGCAACGACAGTAAGAGAGAGAGGCACAGAGAGATAATATCGTATTCTAAATTTATTGATAGAGGAGAGAAATGTATTATAAGATAAGAGAGAGAGGTAGGAGGGGGAGAAAGAGGGACCATGAGAGATACAGAGAGCGTGAGGGGAGAAGGAATACTATTAGTATCACTATCAATAAATTATGGGAGAGAGAGAGAGAGAGATAGAGAGAGAGAGAGAGAGAGAGAGAGAGATAGAGAGAGATAGAGAGAGAGAGAGAACAAGAACAAGAACAAGAACAAATCTTTAATTGTCTAAGGTCACAGCCCCTTACAATAGTGGTTAAAATAACAGCATTAGTATCTGCACAGTTATAAATTATAGTCACGCATAAAATTCAACAAATACATTAAGACCCTGATGACATGTCACTGAACCTGATTTCTAAGGGTTCGTCTCTTCTGTAACATGAAGAACACAAATCTGCTGAAGCTGTTCATCAAATTATCCTCATTACTGCCACAGAAATACACAAGTTGTTGTTGCAGCGTCTTAGAGATCGAGATTGTTAAATACTTTGCTCGAAGGTCTTGATAAAAAGGACATAAAAATACAACATGGTGTTCATCTTCTTTATCAGCTGTACAGAGAGGACAGTTTCTTGTCGTTTGGTTTGGTGTGTTCCGAAACTTGTGAGCGTTGATTTCGGATACTCCTGCGCGGAAACGAGTAAGAGCAACTCTGTACTTAATATCTTCGATTAATTCAATGTATTTCTCTTTTTCCAAACATGTTTTGTAACAATTATAAATGTCGAAACGTTCACTGCATTCTAAAAAGGAGAGAGAGAGGGAGAGAGAGAGAGAGAGAGAGAGAGAGAGAGAGAGAGAGAGAGAGAGAGAGAGAGAGAGAGAGAGAGGGAGGGAGAGAGGGAGAGAGAGAGAGAGAGAGAGAGAGAGAGAGAGAAAAAAAAAGTGTATTCTAAATTTATTGATAGAGGAAAGAGGGAAACAGAGAGAGGAGGGAAAGGGAGAGAAATCGAGATAGGGGGAAAGAGAGATATATATTTGTACTCTAAATTTATTATAAGATACAAGAGAGAGGGGGGGGGGAGGAGAAAGAGGGACCGTGAGAGATACAGAGAGTGTGAGGGGAGAACAGCGGTAACCTTCCACTATACCTAGGGTTTCTTCCCAGCATGACTGTGAGGTCTTGACACGCACCATGCCAAAGACCAACAGTGGACAATTTTAATGATGAACTCGAACTGCCTGAATCTGTGTTGCCTTTCTCATTGCAACTCGGCTGCATGATCACATGCCTGTATTTGTCATGTAAATTCTTACAACCCCGGATACAAAAACAAAACCAGAAAATGATGCCACAGTTTAAACAAAAAAAAGCATGGCTTTAATTTAAAATAGCAACATTAACACCTAAATGTTTGTTATAATGCAGTAAAACTATTACATATCTGATTATTCTTATTCACCTATTTCGTCTCCTCTACCCCTGTGCGTGTATTGTATGTGCCTCTTGTTTTATGGACTGGGCAAAGGAGCTGCGCCTTCGGCTATCAGTGTGAATGACTTTTAGGGTTTAACGTCCTCTTAGACCAACTGGTCTATATTGGGACAGGTATTGGTAATACGTTGAAGTTATGGTGTGATACTTTGATTCGAACAAGACCGCTGTGGCTGTCTTCTTCGACACACCAGCATTGGGTTTGTCTCGTCAAAGTATCGAAATACGATCATTATAATCGGAGACGAGAGATGATGCATGCGTGTCTTCGTGTTTTCCAAGCCCTGAGACTTTCGCTGTGAACGTGGGATCTTTTTCGTGCGCATGTGTTCACACGGGGGTGTTCAGACACCGAAGAGAGTCTGCACAAAGTTGACTCCGAGAAATAAATCTCTCGCCGAACGTGGGGATCGAACCCACGCTGATAGCGACCGACTGGCTACAAAGCCAGCGCGCTACCAACTGAGCTACCTCCCCGCCGCGCTATCAGTGTCAAGTTACCAAAGGCGGAGGGGAAGTGTTTAACTAACCGTATCAAGCTTGTCGTGCATTCCGAACGCGTGTACTGGAGTGACTGACAGGGGCTTGTCTGGACTTGACTGCGCCTGAACTGATGCGTTGTTTCATCGAACTATTGACAGTTAAAAAGAGAAGTACGCCTTCTTTTGGTTTGAATACATATTTATCCAACAGTCCGAATTACAATAGAAAGGGCAAGATGAAGAAACACAAAAGCACGAGGCTCAAATAAGTGCTACCAAAATTAAACAGAAACGTCTCTGGCGAACGTTTTAAACAGTATATTAAGACAGTATAAGCATTTTACTTCACAGTTATTTTTCAAGTCAGTAATATTAGTATAAATATCACACACTTGAATGTTGTCCAAGAGCTTCAAGGCATAGTCACTGATGTCATTATTTCAGTTATTGTCAAGATTGTGGGTCATGAGAACTTAATTGTAATATTAATGGTTTTATGATAATACTAAAAATAAACAGCAAGAAAAAAATATGAAAAAAGTTATAAGTGTATAGTACTTGTCTTAATTATAATAGTCCTGATTTTGTGATCAAGTGCTCTACACAAGGCTAGATGTTATCAGAGGTCAAGGATGTCAAATATCACGTATCGGTGGCTAGCAGAGGAACCTCCGATTGGGCCACCAGAAGTAGAGGTGAAAGGAGAGGCCGCAGCGGGGTGCCCGAGCCTCAGAAGGATAGTTGGCGATGCAGCAAGGCCATTGATATCAGCGTGAACTTGTTATCAGCCGATGCCGTTATCGGGTTACAGCCGTAGCCCTTTCGCCGTGGCTTCGCCGAGCTAGCACTGTAACTCAGATGCTGACCACCGGTTACGGGTTAGCGGCGCCACAGGACCATGGTTTCAGCGTTCCTTTTCGTGTTGGTATCAAGTTACCGTGCCCTGGCCAAGAACGCTAGCATTGAAGAAGGGAGAGAAAAGCTCTACCTCCCCATCTTCGGTTTATGTAAACGACTAGGGCTCCTTGCATTAGGAAGTATTCGGATTCTAAATGTTTATTATTATTATCACTAGCAATACTCGTGCTCCTCACGGGATGTAACAAATGTTTTATGATTTTCATTAATCACTGATGGTGTGGATATTAAAGTGTCTATGCGAATCCATACCATTATCAATTGCTATTATTGTTGCAATGGTCGACTTATCTTGTCTGAATCATGACTGATTTATTATTGTATACATAGCTTCAAAGCGATGGTGATTCAGTGGAGTAGATTAGCTCCGGGCCCTGATCAGCGAAGCCTTATAACTATCAGTCATATGATTACCACAAATATGATGGTTAAAACCCTTATAACTTTGGAACCAGCCAACCATTTTTTTTAAATGATATTAAACATGAAGACGCAGCACATTAGTCCCTTCAACTTAAGGGGGAAAAAAAGAAGAAAAAATTCAACTCGATTTTCTGAGAAAAACATTTTTGCTGTGATTATGTAATTTTTAACTGCTATTTTGTAGACCCGTCCTCAGAGTATGTAATGAAAAAAAGTTTCATTGAAATATTCCCAGAACTTTGGGAGACATGGCTGATTATGTATTTTGACCATCGGGCCCCGTAATGACCTTGACCTTTGACCTATCCAATATAAATGTTGCACGCAATAGGCTATCGTGTGTCTACATCTACCTACAAAGTTTGGTTGAAAAATACTTAGCCGTTCAGGATTTATCGCAGTTCCTATATTGTGACATACATACATACTTACGGAATGGAACAATCGCAAACGTCCCCGCTGGATGACGAATTAAATTATAAAAAACGTATCAGTAAAATGAAATAACAATGAACAGCACACATTCCCTGAAAAGTAATGTAACGTAGGGGAAAGGGAGAAAAAAAGTGACACCGCGTGGATTCGAACGTGCGTGATTAGAACGTGATGAAGCAAGAGTGTCCTAACCAACTGGCCTACTAATAATTTGCAAAAGTTTCAGGGAGAAATACAGCTATGACATTACAAAAACCATAGGCAATGGATGTTCCGTTTGCCATTCCAATAAGTAACAACAATAATAACTTGATAGGTTTGAGAGTGAACTTGATTTGACATGATACTGTGTTGTCTAAAGTGTTTATTGGATTCTCGGGCAGTTTTATCCCGGACGGCTGCATGTCGAGCTTCAGGGGTGCCTAAGGGCATCCGGCGGTAGGTAAAAATATTTAATGTTCAAATAAACCCACTTAATTAAAAAAAATAAACACATTAGTCCCAGCCAGTCCTGATTGAGGTGGCCTCCACTATGCCCATGCAAAAGGAATAACGTGAAAGTTGCCCAGTACCACAGAAATTAGCAATTTCGTGTGACTGAGGCTACCAGTACCTGGCAACGGTAAGCGATTTCACACAGATTAGCGCGGGACAAATATTGACAGAATTTTTTTTATCATAACTGCAATGTTCTTCTCCCCCAAAAAACAACTCCTAAGAAGAACAGGTCCGACAAACCCCTGCGTCACCCAGTGAGCTTTTTTTTTAAATTAACGACGCCAATGGGATTCGATCTCCTGCCTCAGACACTTTCGTTTTGTCACGTTAGGAGAGCAATTTACCAACTTATCTATTTTGCGTCTTGACAGTTCGCGTGAGTGATATTTTAGTGACTTGTGTGACATATAGACTGACCGGAACAAACGCAAACGTCCACCCTCTGGGGGACAAACAACACATTTGCATTCAAACAAAGTAGTTTGTTGATCATAGTGCAATCATCCCGTTTGACTTGTGTCTGTTCTCAATATGACTAACATATATATGTACTCATTTCTCCCAAATAGGTAAAGCTATTGAAACTCATTTTGGCTATGAGCTCGAGGTCCATGGGAATAAACGCTCATCATTATGTCCTGCGGATCGATGACCCTGGTGTCACTCAAAATTATCCCGTCAGGAAATGCTATTTCGTATACATGTACTCAATTGTCTAACCGGCACGGTTGGCCTAGTGGTAAGGCGTCCGCCCCGTGATCGGGAGGTCGTGGGTTCAAACCCCGGCGCGGCCGGGTCATACCTAAGACTTTAAAATTGGCAATCTAGTGGCTGCTCCGCCTGGCGTCTGGCATTATGGGGTTAGTGCTAGGATTGGTTGGTCCGGTGTCAAAATAATGTGACTGGGTGAGACATGAAGCCTGTGCTGCGACTTCTGTCTTGTGTGTGGCGCACGTTCTATGTCAAAGCAGCACCGCCCTGATATGGCCCTTCGTGGTCGGCTGGGCGTTAAGCAAACAAACAAACAAACTCAATTGTCTCCAGTAAGGACACAGTTATTTTCTCCGAAATTAAGGCCCCAGTTTGTGGTGATTGATATTGATTTGCTCTGTAGTTTGATGATCCTAGTGCCAACATTATCCCGTCAGGCATGGTTTAAATGTTTTCGTTTGCACCCACTTTTCTCCAAAACTGATAAAACTGGTGACACCACTATTCGGAAGCATGCTCATCGGAGTCGATGCCGAGAAGCTCTGAACTTTGGTGACCCTAGGTACCATATTATCCGGCCAGGAAGGGTTTTAATATATGCTCACTTTACACCCGTTAGGGTCTATATGTTCTATCAGCCCCAGATACTTTACTTGATATTTGCTTTCGGTCCAGCCGACTTTTTTGAGCCATATCAGGACCAATCAGCCCGAGATGTCTTATCATTTCGATGAAGAAGACTTTAAATAATAAAACAACAACCACAGCACGAGATGATAAACGGAAAGTATTAGGATCCTTATGGTCACTTGTTAATTATTATTTTGTTACCCCTTTATCACATGCCGGCTATTGATACATGCCATATCATTATTTTTGTTATCAAAACGAATACGTTGTGTGTGTGTGTATTGTTAGGAAAACTCCAATCTTTTAGATTAGTTAACAATGTATCAAGAAAAATCACATATTTGAGCGAGTTTCGAGGTGACCGTCTTCGTGATTAGGGACCTAATGTACATCCTATATGATCTTCCATGAATGGGTTCGGTTGCTATTTGAATTTTCTGTAAAAGGGGTCGCTCAGATAATCGTCAAAATGTAACTGACAAGTCCAGTGGCTAACGAAGGAAAGCACCGATCACCATCAAGACTAAATCACTACCAGATGTCAGTAGGAATGTTGGTAACTGATCCACTGACCGCTATCATGTTTCACTACTCGCGTACAGAACTGACTGGGCTTGCTAATAAGCAAGCGTTAGTTTGTAACACATTCCCTGGCCCGTCCCAAGAGAACATGAAAGATATATATTTATGCTACACGGAAGCGTTCTGCTTTAAGCAGACTACATGTATAGACCGAAACAGTTCAAAATAATGATACTGGATTCAGACTTCAACATTATTGTTTTCATATTAGGCCTACGAAAAATGACTTACATAACTTATTTTATACTCGTTAAGAGAAATAATACATGCATCGAGGGACATTGCTTTTATTCTAGGCTACATCTCTTATGGAGGCATCTTACACACTCTCTCTCTTTCTTCACCCTCCCATCTCTCTCTCCTTCTCTCCCCCTCTATCTTTCTAATATTGACAACACCCCTGATATGATCACTCAACCTCTCCCCATCGCCCTCTGTCTCTCACCTTCTTACACACACTCTCTCTTTTCCCAACTCTCCTCTCTCTCCATCTCTCTCTCTCTTCAATAATGACACCCTCCACTCTCGAATCTCCAAACATTCGGTTAAACGTGATTAACTGGTATCGTACCCCTATGACAGCTAATATTCCATATTCTCTGCATTCTCTGCTTGTTGCATAAGTTAAAGGTTTTAATGCTCTTTTTTTTCAAGCCACATTTCACGTCAACTAACTTTTATCAAGACGTTATTCAAAGCGTCATTGTAGAAATGACATTCGGAAATATTAGGGGAATCTCTGTCATAACATTTTTTTCTATTTGTTTCCTATCAGGCATTTTTTGTTTTAATCACAAGTAATATGATACAGACACACAAAGAGAGACACCTATAGTGACAGCCGCTCTATCATGCTAGGACTGGTGTCAGTATACTGTGACTATATGAGGATGTCAATCAATCAATATGAGGCTTATATCGCGCGTATTCCGTGGGTACAGTTCTAAGCGCAGGGATTTATTTATTTTATTTTTATTTTATGCAATTTATATCGCGCACATATTCAAGGCGCAGGGATTTATTTATGCCGTGTGAGATGGAATTTTTATTACACAATACATCACGCATTCACATCGGCCAGCAGATCGCAGCCATTTCGACGCATATCCTACTTTTCACGGCCTATTATTCCAAGTCACACGGGTATTTTGGTGGACATTTTTATCTATGCCTATACAATTTTGCCAGGAAAGACCCTTGTGTCAATCGTGGGATCTTTAACGTGCACACCCCAATGTAGTGTACACGAAGGGACCTCGGTTTTTCGTCTCATCCGAAAGACTAGCACTTGAACCCACCACCTAGGTTAGGAAAGGGTGGAGAAAATTGCTAACGCCCTGACCCAGGGTCGAACTCGCAACCTCTCGCTTCCGAGCGCAACTGCGTTACCACTCGGCCACCCAGTCCGATGTAACCCTCTGCGACTTCAATCTCAGTGTGGCAGTACATTAATCTGCTGACCATAAACAAGGAATGCGTCCAGCTGTCTCTCTAGCTCTCCAGTAGGTTTCTCAGCGGGTTACCTGCTTGACGACGTGCTAATTGATGGCACGCGAACCGTGTAATGTATAGCCACTGCGCGAGTCGAACCGCTCTACGACTAGCTGCTCCTCTCCACGCCCCCCCCCCCCCCCCCCCAACCCCCACCGCCAGCCCCACGCATCCCTCTCTCTCGCCCTGCCTCTCTCCCCCCGTTCCTCTCTCCCCCCCCTCCCTCTCTCCCCCTCCCTCTCTCCCCCTCCCTCTCTCTCCCCCTCCTTCTTTCTCCCCCCCTCTCTCTTTACCCTTAATTGTCAATCCGTTTTTCATTGCTAAATTCATACGAATAAATAAAAGCTTGATGTTTAGCAAGAATCACCTCTGATTTGTTATTTGCATTGTCACTGAAGACTAAACCGTCAGTGAAACTTAATACAGTTCGCCACCTGTTTACCTCTTTTTATATTTTAATCCAGACAGCATTATCCACCACCACCCATTATATAAACATTCTATTTTGTGTAGTCCCGATATCAATGTTGCACACCTTTTGATGCAGCTTTTAATAATATAAGAGATTTGATTTATACGTATTCCCTGTTTCACTCAATGAATATTATATATTCCCTAAAATATCCAGGTAATATACATATTTCCTGGAATTTGGAGGCCATTTTTAGACGTATTCCCTGACTTATATTTAGCATTCAAAAGGAGATACTTTGATGGAGTGAAAAATCTCTCTCTCTCTCTCTCTCTCTCTCATCTCTCTCTCTCTCTCTCTCTCTCTCTCTCTCTCTCTCTCTCTCTCTCTCTCTCTCTCTCTCTCTCTCTTATGCTTACAAATATAACAACAATCGCATAACAATAGAATTTACAACACAATATTACACTGTTTGCACCAATGAAGTGAGAAAAAATGACTTTTGTATTGGCAAAATCAACAAGCCGTAATAACTCTAGTTGGCGAGATATATTTTGTTTGTTTGTTTGTTTGTTTGCTTAACGCCCAGCCGACCACGAAGGGCCATATCAGGGCGGTGCTGCTTTGACATTTAACGTGCGCCACACACAAGACAGAAGTCGCAGCACAGGCTTCATGTCTCACCCAGTCACATTATTCTGACACCGGACCAACCAGTCCTAGCACTAACCCCATAATGCCAGACGCCAGGCGGAGCAGCCACTAGATTGCCAATTTTAAAGTCTTAGGTATGACCCGGCCGGGGTTCGAACCCACGACCTCCCGCTCACTGGGCGGACGCCTTACCACTAGGCCACCGTGTTGCGGTTTGGCGGGATATAGTGATCCTTACATTCGTTCGAAAAAAAGACCAATAAAGCTACCCTTTCAAACCATATGCATGTTCTGAGTTTTTTTGCTTATTTGCTATTGTGTTTGGTTGTAATATGTTATATACAATTGTGCATGTGAAGTGATATTATATTTTTTAAATATGGAAAAAGTGAAAGCTGATTGAAAATTTATGGACAGATTAATAGATGAAAATGGCTCTCAATAACGACGCAAAAAGGAATTTTACAGGAGCAAGTGAGATTTTAAAATAACGTGTTTGATAAAAATGGGAATTTTGTTGAGGAGGATGCTGAAAGTAAAGTTCTTAATTTAAATATTCCTCAGTTAAATGACGAACGAAAATATGGTTTGGAAACTGATTTTACCGTGTTAGAAATCGGCAGGGCGCTGTCTTTATTAAAAAAAATGGTTCGTCACCAGGTTTAGACGGATTGACTACAAGTTTCATGAAAAAATGTTGGCCTAAAGTAAAAATGATGGTGGTTAATTCCCTTCAAAGTGCATTTAGAGTCGGTGAATTGTCAGATACTCAGAAAAGAGCAGTTATCACGTTGATCCATAAGGATAAAGATTTGCCGAGAGATAGCCTTAAGAATTGGAAACCCTATATCTGTAACCAATACAGATTATAAAATGCTGGCAACATGTTTATCGCAGCGCGTATCTGGTGTTATTTCTGACCTCGTGTCAGAAGATCAGACAGGATGTATTAAGGGAAGAAAGGCAAGTAACTTGATTAGATTAATTGATGATGTCATTAATTACGCTAATGAAAGAAATCAAGCAGGTATATTACTTGCCCTTGACTACGCCCGAGCCTACGATTCCATCTCAGAAGACTATGTGGTCTGGTCCTTTAAAAAATTTGGTTTTGGCGAAAAATTTGTTAAATGGATTAAAGTTTTAAGAGAAGTTAAAAGGGCAATAACCAACCTGGCTCTTCCACGGTCTCAAATAGCATTACATATTGGTTTAATGACAAACACCACGAGCTGCATAAATTATATGGGTTGGATTTCGGAAGAAATAAGTGTAGAATTATTAGCAATACAAATCCGAAGTCACCCCAATATTAAAGGATTTGCCTTACCAGATGTAGGTTTTGCAGAACAAACATCGCGTATCTTGAAACTGGCTATGTACGCCGATGACATAACTGTTTTACTTCAAGATAAAAACGACATGGAAACGGTTTTGAAAATTATTGATGATTTTTCCAATATATCTCGCTTAAAATTAAATAAAAGTGAAACGGAAGCAATGTGGTAGGGATCGCGTAAAAACTGTCAAGAGAAATATTGCGATATTAAATGGAATACCCAGGTTAAAATCATGGGAATTAGTCAGTTTTAAAAATGACATCCCGGCCTCTGAAATTATGGAAAATTGGTCCAAAAAGACTTGAAAAAGTTGAACAAATCATTTGCAGATGGTCAAGAAGAAATTTAAGTATAAGCGGCAAATTATGTATTATTAAGTCCTTCTTAGTTTCACAATTTGTTTACGTTATGCAGGCGCTTCTTGCCCCTGTTAAAGTTCTCGATAAGTTGAATACTATTTTGTTCAGGTTTCTCTGGAAAAGGAAGTATTCAAATACAAAAGCCTTTGAAAAAGTTAAACGAAATGTATTGTGTAATGTGGTGGAAGAAGGTGGTATTAACATGATAAACGTCCACGATATGCAGACTTCTTTTTTACTGACATGGGCAGCAAAACTTCAACAACAAAAACATGAACCGTGGACAACGATTCCGTTAAGTCAGGTATTGGGAAGAAATTTACTTTGTTTTAAAGCCACAACACTACTAAAACCAAGGTATTGAATGCATTCGATCAAACTTTTAGACAGAAGTTCTCTTAAAATGAATCCATAATAAAGCATTGATTTATGAGAGAGAAGATCGCTTTGGCGATCAATGTTTGTGGAACAATATAAAAGTGGTTTATAAAAATAAAAGCTTATATTTAAAAAAAATGGATAGAAGCGCATTTAGATATGGTGAAAGATATTTGGGTTAACGGAGATATGATTCCTTTTAACCAGCTGTGCACAAAGAAAGGATACAGTCCCTCTAGATTTTTTGAGTACCGCGCAGTGAAGACTGCTGTGCGAGCGCTTGCACTTCGCAAAAACACAGCCAGCCCGCGAGCAGGCGAACACAATAATGACCTTGACACACGGGGGTGCATGAACACTCCGCGCACTTTCCCAATTTTGAAGCTTCCGCGCATGTGAAACTCCCGCGCGTGGTGTATATGTAAGATGCGCGCGTGTTTTAGCAAAATGTGATGTGAAACTAGCGCGCGTGTCTTTGCTCGGTCAAATGTGAGACATTGAGACATTAACAACTGACACTTGTATATCCATGAAAACTGACACTTGTATATCTATATATTGAACACGTCTTTATTACACAGACAAGTCGATAAAAACGAATGAAGACTTAAACCATGCGTATAAGAATATTTTGTTCACTTATTATATAACAGAAATTACAGAAATTTCGGGTGTCTGGTATCACAGTCACAGAGACTGCAGCAAAGGTACAAGAGGGGGGAAGTCACAGCATGGCCGGCAAATTTTTCCAGGCCATGGACTTGACGTATTCCTTCCTGTCGATTTCCCCCGTGTTGTATCGTTGCTGCAGTCTCCCCAGTTCCAGCAGTTTCTGCCTTCGTTGCGGCCGTAGGGACTGTGAGTACGCGCGCAAGTTGTATGAGCCGAACCAGTAATTCGTGCGCGGAAGTTACAACCCGATATTGCGCGGAGCATACATGTATTTTACAAGCGCGGAATTTACATATGCGCGGAAATTACCGGCTGCGACACACGGAACCCTGTGATCATTAACCCCTCCTCGAGAAAGATTCGCATGCTGATAGTCCAGTCTAAAGCGAGCGAGCCTTGCGCTGCTACATTTTGGTTACATAAATATCAGGTTAAACTAGATCACAGTCATTGGCTGTTAGCAAGCAAATGTACAAAAGAAGAAAGATTGCGATTGTTACAATGAAAAATATTACATAATATTTATCCCACGAATATATTATTAAATAAAATGAAAATTAGAGAAACAAAATTATGTACATTTTGTAAACACATTGATTATGTTGAACACTTTTTTTGTCAATGTGAGAAGTTGACGAGCTTTTGGGAAAATGTTGTCCATTATATTTTTAGAAATACAGGATCAAATGTGCACCTCTCAGAACACGATGTCTTGTTTGGTTATCAACCTAGTAATATATGCCAAAATAATAAGGTACTTAATGACATTATTTTGATTGCAAAAATGTGTATTAGTAAATATTAGTATGGTGATAGATACGATTTGAATAGTATCATTATTGGAAAATAAAATGTACATTAGAAGATTGTGAGTAATGTATAAGTCGAGATGAGGTGAAGTGATATATGACGTTTGTGAATATTATGAGGGGGGTGGGAGGGAGCGGATGGACGAGAATAAGAAAAACAAAAAAAGAAAAAAAAGGAGAAAAAAAAGTAACCATCTATGGCTCCTCAATTGCTTTTTGTATAAACAACCATGCAAACCACACACAAAAAACCAACAAAAAAAGAAACCGGTTTTCTCCAATTTAAAAAAAAACACAAAAAAAACAAGTCGCGTAAGGCGAAATTACTACATTTTAGTCAAGCTGTGGAACTCAAAGAATGAAACTGAACGCACTGCATTTTTTCACAGTGACCGTAGTCCGCCGCTCGCGCAAAACCCAGTGAAACTGACGAGACTGTTTAGCGCGGTGATGGTTTCGCTGTGCTGCATAGCACGCTTTTCTGTACCTCTCTTCGTTTTAACTTTCTGAGCGTGTTTTTAATCCAAACATATCATATCTATATGTTTTTGGAATCAGGAACCGACAAGGAATAAGATGAAATTGTTTTTTAATCGATTTCGGAAATTTGATTTTGATCAGAATTTTTTATATTTTTAATTTTGAGAGCTTGTTTTTAATCCGAATATAACATATTTATATGTTTTTGGAATCAGAAAATAATGAAGAATAAGATGAACGTAAATTTGGATCGTTTTATAAAAAAAAATTATTTACAATTTTCAGATTTGTAATGACCAAAGTCATTAATACATTTTTAAGCCACCAAGCTTAAATACAAAACCGAAGTCCGACCTTTGTCGAAGATTGCTTGGCCAAAATTTCAATCAATTTGATTCAAAAATGAGGGTGTGACAGTGCCGCTTCAACTTTTACAAAAAGCCGGATATGACGTCATCAAAGACATTTATCGAAAAAAATCAAAAAAAATCCGGGGATATCATACCCAGGAACTCTCATGTCAAATTTCATAAAGATCGGTCCAGTAGTTTACTCTGAATCGCTCTACACACGCGCACGCACACCGGCACAGACAAAACTTGACTAAATGTAAAAAAAGAGAGAGAGAGAGAGAGAGAGAGAGAGAGAGAGAGAGAGAGAGAGAGAGAGAGAGAGAGAGAGAGAGAGAGAGAGATGATAATGATGATGATGGAACTTTATTTTTCAAGGATAGAGGTTTAAGGTGACGCCTTTTCTTACAACCGGTCCTTACTTCTAATACAAATGTCTAATAAATGATAAACAAGTAAAGCAACATGACAAATAAACAAAGTAAACGAACGAACCAGCAAACAATCGACAAGTAAGCAAACAAGCAAATAAACATAAACAACAAAATGACAAAGTAAGGAACATACAAATCGAAAGCAAAACATGCAACATATTAATTGAGGTTATACATGTAAAGTGATCGACGGTTAAAGTTCCATCCTCACCTATTCACACTTTACTGACACTATACACAACCATCAGTGTGTATAGGAAACAGGTACTTAACGCCTTCGTCCGTACGGGTTACACACTGTGTATAGCCAAACGGTACCTAAAGTGGATTTCGTACGTACAGAAGTCACACAGATCCGTCTGCGTATGACCGGTACCTAAGGTGCTCCTCGTCCGTATGTGTGTGTGTGTGTGTGTGTGTGTGTGTGTGTGTGTGTGTGTGTGTGTGTGTGTGTGTGTGTGTGTGTGTGTGTGTGTGTGTGTGTGCGTGTCTGTAAGTGTGAGTGCTGCGAGAGACGCTTAGGATGTTTACATGTGTTTTAATGCAATTCTAATTCTAAGTTTACAGCAAATATGAAGCGGGCTAGAGTTATTAGTTTTAAGTGCAATCGTTTAATTCTTAATACATGTGATGTTTTTATGTCTGTGATCGCCTGACACTGTAAGGCAATTTTCCTTGTTTTTATGAGGACAGTAAACATTTTGAGTCTTTGAGTCTTTGAGTCTTTGAGTCTTGTTATTGCTACTCAGGCGGTACTTTTTGTTTCGATGCTACATTATCGTCGTCTAGTTGTTACAAAAGCAGTGCGAATTTAATGTTCAATGGCCATCTTGTTATCGCTGCAGGGACAGTGCTTGATTCAATACACCACTAAACAGTTCCACGGCCATTGCGACAGTGCGCATGCGTAGCATTTTTTCGAGTAAACAACGCGTCGTTCTAGCTTCTCAGCAACTTGAAACATGTGCGATTTGATCGAGATTTCCATCCAGAAGGTGCGACTGTGGAGCACTGAAGCATCGAAAACCTTGTCGTGTGCACAGGAGCTTGTATCCAATCGCCGGTCGATCATTATTTACAGTCCACTACTACGACATACTACTACTAGTGGACTGTAAATAATGATCGACCGGCGATTGGATACAAGCTCCTGTGGTCGTGTGTACGGAAAAAGAGTGTGGAAGGTGCACACGAGGATCTTGTAGCTAGGTAAGTTTTATTTCTTTCGTTATTTACTCTTTGCAATGATGCGATGTGTTGTTCATTCCCAAGACCGGTTTTCCGCCCTGTAAGTTGTAACACTAACATTAGTACGTCACAGTGCTCTTTCTTCAGATACGCTTAACTTTTCAGTTGATTAAAGTCAAAAACTTGAATAAGTGCCGTTGATCTGTCCACGGAATCTAACTTACTATGAAGCATAACTATATTCCGATTCGTGATGCGATAGTCACATAGTGTATGCTGAAGTTTTCCATTTTCAATCTGACGTGTGGGTAAGATTATAAGAAACAACAACCATGCATACTAAGTTGCCACTGCCAGTGTGTATACCTGCTAAGCTCGACCTCATGCATCGCCTCGTCAACGAGTTTTAAGGAGGAAAGGCTTACAGGTAGGAAACCTCTCTACTTTTTTTTAAATAAATCATATTTGCACTTTACTTTTGAAAAAGAGAATGGTTCAAGTTGAATTGCAAGATGGTTTGTGTGGCCTAACAACATTTTGGTTTCACTGAGTGAACAGGGAATGTGTCAAAATCTGAAAAACCAGCATACTACAACTGTAGTATTAATACACACTAAAATTATGCCTGTCGCTGTCAGCAATATATGTTATATACATATAAAAAAAAAATTAAAGTGCAGTGATACTGATAGTGATACAGTTAATCAGCAATGACTGAACAGACTTTCTAAATTCAGGGATGGTCAAATCATTTGATCTGACTAATGGCCAGGGGCGAGTACAAAAAATCCGCTGTGCTAGTTAAAACCGCTTGGCAACTCGCCTGGTTGGCAAGTGAAAATTCTCGTCAAATCCAACACTTCTGGTTGTAATACTCTAGTTTCAAAACGTTATAAACAATGCAGTTATAGCAACTGTGGTTTGTACCCGGCAAGCAATTCTTTTTGGTGGACTTGACTTTCTTGAAATGACTCGCCTGTCTGGCAAGTTAAGATTTTGAGATCTGGCCATCCCTGCAAATGCTCTTCATGCAAGTTGCACTCAAATTTGTGAGCAATTTGTCCTAAATGATGCTTTGGTAAAAGTTGTTGTCTCCTTTCTCTTTCTCATATTGATTATTTTCTTGTTTTCCCTTTTGGCAGTGTTTTGACCATGTGCAACAGGCTGCAAGTCATTTTGGAGGAGGAAGCCCCTGATTGCATCTTTGTCAAAATCAGAAAGAGACTTCTACGTGTCTCCAAGAGTCAGCCATCACAACCACCTGTTACCCAGAGCCAGCCATCACAACCTCATGTTCCCAAAGTAATCCAATCCTGTTGCCCGTTTTGATACAGGCAGCAACAGGATGCACTTAGGAGGAGGAACTAGTA
Organism: Littorina saxatilis; assembly: GCF_037325665.1. Lineage (NCBI taxonomy): Eukaryota > Metazoa > Mollusca > Gastropoda > Littorinimorpha > Littorinidae > Littorina > Littorina saxatilis. The sequence continues at coordinate 78,641,063 of NC_090256.1, read as the reverse complement.
GAAGTAGGGAAAGCGGTATTAACAAAACAGCTTTTTCCTCTTAACTATGAAACCACACAGATAAACAAGGAGAGCAACCCTTCCACAAAGTAAACAATCTTGACGACTCTAATTTCAACAATTTGTCAACTCATGTAAAAGCTTTGCCAGATCCAGGCATTAAGCTCTACTCTTTACACATGTAATGGGCAGAGCAACATTGTTGAACAGCTGCTTCGTTTCTGTAAGTTTTCAGCCTGAAAGGTAGTACTAGTAAGGTGGGTCGCATCTAAAATATAAATGTTTGTCTTGTCAAAACCTATGTAAATTTTCCTACATTTTAAGACTCCCTCTTTTTCTGTACTGGATGTTTTTTTTATCAGATTATTGTTTGGAGTTCTGAAAAGGAAGGTTCCTGTGTACACAATTATAGATATGACTTTTACTGTACTACATGTGTGTTTTTGGTAATTGCCAAGTGGATGAAGTCATCAGATTTGATCTGCTGCTAGTGATAACGTTTATCAACATAAGTAAAGTTTTTTGAGCTGACTGTATTGTGTGCATTTGGAGCAATTGTTTGATTAGTGCTTTTGTGAACAAGAAACAATTAACAAGTGGCTCTATCCTATCTTCCCCCCTTTCCCCGTCGCGATATAACCTTCGTGGTTGAAAACGACGTTAAACACCAAATAAAGAAAGAAAGAAATTGTGTGCATTTTGTTTGCAAGTGCTGATATGTTTGACTTTGTGCTGTAATGCTTTGTCTTGTCTCTCATTCTCCATTTCAAAGTACGAGAACTCAGATTTTGTTCTGACACACTCATTGCATCATACGAACATCAATAAAGACACACACAAAAAGTGAGCCAAACAAACATTTTTCCTCAGAACATGTTATGGTATGCACAGGGGACATGAAATGGAGAGAAGACTGTGCGCAGGAAGAAAAGAGAAACATTCAAACAAATGAAAACCAGTAAATTGTTAAAGGTTGCTCTTGGCTACTCTGGTGACATGTACTTTATTCTACCTATATTAGCGAAACCGATAGGCTAGATCCTCAAGGTCTAATCATCGTCGCTGTTGCATAAACAACATCTCATCTATAATATAACGTTTAGGGTCAATACTCATTGGTTGATCGCTAAAAATTCTTGTCTTTTTACTTTGACTTTTTCCTGCCATCTTCTTGTTACAAAGGGTGACACTAAAACCATGAATTAATTGGAAGAGACTGGTCGTGGCTATACCAGTGCAATATGATATGTTCTGCGAGAAATCAGATTTCTGAATAACCATGGATTTTTCCTGTCTGCGTTCTTTTTCTTAGCCATGTTTGCAATCTGTAGTTTGAACACACTCACTTGTCTCTTCAGTCTATTGTTCTCCTTAGTCAGCTTAATCATTGCAATAAGATTGCGCATAACGGGTGTGCATTAAGTTGGCATCTGCTTATAAAAAAAAACTATCAAGAAATAAGCAAAAACAAGAGCACCCAGAAATGTTTCTGTTGCGAATGGGTCTTGTTCAGGGCCAGAGTCACACTTTTCTGGCAATCAACTAGCTGCACCATTCCTCTCCCTTGATGATCCTTGGGCCTGGCACGCCTCAAACTGGAATTCCAGATCTCGCATTGCCCATTTTCTTCTGCCTAGCCGGTGCTCTGGTCGGGGTATGTCTATCAGCACTCTTGCTGTCTGAAACATTGCCAAACAGGGTTCATTCTGTCAGTATTTATGGTAGTATTACATCTTCATGCAGGGTTCTCCACATATGTTGTCCGTTTGGGTTCAATGCCTTCAACTTTTAAAGGTGGTCATTTGGACCCACTGCAGTCATTTTCAGTGCAATACAGAACTACCTCTGTGAATTCCCCGGTACACTTGTTTTTGTTCCTTTGGCTTCTATGGAGAGCTTTCCTAATGTTGATCAAATCGCACTCTGGAAACAAACCACCCACATAAAACTTAGCTTGGCTTCCCACATTCATTCTTGTTCAGATTTCAGAACACACGAACAGACGAAATGTCTATTAAATCACTCAAGCTGTAAGGCACAGACACATCATAGTGATACTAGGAACAGCATGTGTGAACAAATACATTCAACACCTTCCCATCTTCTTTACTGCGTACACACACAAAATATAACAAGAAAGTTATTTAAAAAAAAAACTTACTCTGTGTTGAAATCCAGGGTATCCCAAGTTTTGTGTTGGGAAAGAGTTCTCTGCAGTTGGTGTGCCATCAAGAAAGTGTTGAGAACAAACCCTTGCATCTTTTGCAGGTGAAAAAAAGCTTGTGCCTTCCGTCTGCTGTTGTGTCTACACGGCTGATGAGTCGAATCCACTTTAATCTCGTTGTGCTGGTTTCTTCTTGTGTGTTGGATGCGGATGCAAGCTGTTGAAAAAAGACAGATGCATATCAGATTTAACAATTTATGGCTCTACAAAGCCATGTGTATTGCTTTTTAATCACAGCCATGCTCTAACAACATGAAGTAAAACAACAACAAAAACAAGAAACGGAAACACACTGACACAGAAAGTGAGCCACATTTTTTTACCTCATGCACGGCAGATTCAAACACTGCAGTGCCAGTGCCGGTGTGCAGTTTTTGTAACGTTCAAAGCTGTAAAATGCAGGTCTAGCTAAACGATTTTGTAATCATGCTATGTAATTTGCAGAAAAAAACAATAAATCGCATGAATGTCAGGCAATAAAATAAGTTGATCAAGAACTGTTAATAATAATAATTGTCAGTAAGTACTGGTGTCACATGACTGATGTGAACCAGTTGATTGGCTAATGGCGATGCGCTAAAACTGTTAGCGCACTCTTGGAGTGCGCTAACTTTTCCACAGAGCGTATTCTTACGCCCTTTACCTAAGCAAGACTGTGCTCTCATCCTCAGAATTAATTACTGACATGTAGCTTATATTTTCCACAATACCAAATGACCATAAATTCCCTGCTTCTCAATTAAAGCAGAAGTGGTTTTTTTCTGACAGATTGCATGTGCCTGTGCCACAGTGCGGCTGCCACTGATCTAAAAATACAAGCCGCTGTGTTTCATCTAATTCTCGCCGACTTGCATAGATTCTTCTCATCGTGTTAGTGGCATGTAGCTTATCATCCACATTACCAAATGATGAGTTAATATAAAATTCCCACCCGCTAGCAGAAAACACAAGTGTTATTCCGATAACGTACCAGCTAGACCAGTTTGGAAGACTGACTCGATCGACTCTGTCATACGTAGCCGCACTGACTACACTGAAATACGACTGCATCAGTTCAGTAGATGAATGGTTTCCGAATTATTATTTCAAGGCAAGAACAATCGTAATCGAAAACGTGTAGGGTTCAGAACGTTCTTACCATTATAAGACTTATTACCAGCGTGCCTCGTGCGTGCAGACTCAGTCAGTGCAGACTGCATGCAGTGGTTTGATTGCCCTAGCAGACGACATAAACCCCGCTCAGCAAATTAACATGTTGGGCAAATGTGAACGAAAAAACGATGGGGATATAATACGTGTAGGGTTCAGAGCATTCTTACCGTTCATATTTAGTATCAGACTCCCCGATGAGTGAAGATACAACACGAGAAATATGCCACATTTGTTTTGAAAATGTGCGAACCGTCGAGTCCCGCGGCTTCGAGTCAATTCAAGGGGAGTCACTCCGCACAGTCAATCCGTCGAAGTTCGACTGGAGGTTTCGAATCGCAAATAATGAAGAGCACAGCCCTTTCTCCGAGTTCAAATGAGGTCTCTCTGAAAGATCATCACTGTTCAGATTAACGCTACACTGGAATTTACCAACAGAAATTAAAATGCGTGTGACGAAAGCACGACACACTTGAGACACCCCACACAAAAGTAGATCTTTACTGTACACGACCTGACCACACAGTTATGCCTATTCAAATGCGCGTTGCAAAATGTGCGCTTGGAATCTTCTTTTTTCTATGGCGGTACTGACAATATCGTTATTGAAACAATCCCAGTGCACTAAGGGATTTATAGAGCAAATCTCGAAAATAATTATTGAACTCAGCGCTATGCGCTTCGTTCAATAATGAATTTTCTCGATTTGCTCTATAAATCCCTTAGTGCACTGGGATGTCTCAATAACTTAAATAATAATAGTGGCAAGCTTATATAGCGCGAACCATGGGGTTAACCCACGCTCTCCGCGCTTTACATCAAACTGAACAATGCAATACATGTTTACAATAAATAGTATCCTAGTTCATACAGTAGTGTAAATGCCATAATGCATTAATTATACAAACAACAACATCCAAAGAAAAACACACACTCACACAAGTTAAAGCTAAGTACATTGTAAGAAAAATAATATGTTAAATCACTATATCATAGCGCACACACACACACACACACACACACTCACGCACACACAGCGCAGTCGATCACACCCACACACACAAACACAAGCGTGAAGCGATAGTACAGGGTATTGAAAAAGCGGATCAGGGATCTAAATAGATTTTGAAAAGATGGGTCTTTAAAGCTGCTTTGAAAGAAGGGGTTGAGTGGCGGATGTCATATGGGAGAGAGTTCCATATTTTAGGGGCTGCATAGGAGAAGGACCTGAGTGTGGCCGAAGGCTTTAGTTCTGACATGGGGAATGCGAAGCATCCGAGAATCGCTGGAAGAGCGAAGCTGTCTAGAGGGAATGTATACATTCAACATATCTGATAGATAGACAGGAGCAGTCTGAGAGAAAAAAACTATGACACAGGGAACAGAGTTTGTAGTCAATGCGAGCTTGAATAGGCAACCAGTGGAGGGTGCGGAGGAGTGGTTTAACGTGATCAGACTTCCTGGCTTTGAGGACAAGTCTAGCTGCTGCATTCTGTACTTTCTGAAGCTTGTTAGTGATGTACAAAGGACATTCAGATAAAAGAGCATTACAGTAGTCCAGTTTAGACAGGACAAAGGCACACATTAGCGTTCTTGTAGCATCAAGAGTTAGGAATTTGCGAATTGAACTGATACGGCGGATTTCAAGGAATGCCGATCTACATACATTTGTCACATGTTTGTCAAGAGACATGTCATCAGAGACAGTGAAACCCAGATTGCGTGCATAAGCTGAAAAAGTAACGTCACAGTCACCAACTTTTAATGCAGCAGGGAGGGGTACAGTACACAGAGCACGGCTAGATTTTATGAGTAGAGATTCTGTTTTGTCGTCGTTTAGTTTTAGTTTGTTTTATGTCATCCAGGTCTTGACTTTGATGATACATTTCTCTATGTTCTGGGATGCAGCCAGTGCCCGATCAGGGGCGAAGGAACCATTCAGCTGTGTATCATCAGCGAAAGACTGACTGGCGATTGAACATGTTTCAATTAGATTCGACAGTGGTTTGGTATACATAATAAACAGAACAGGACCTAACACTGACCCCTGTGGGACACCGAATGCCACCTCAACCGATCCTGAGCGGTAACCATTACAGTGTTGCGCTTACCTGAACGGTGGTTGGCATGAACACCACAGACTCGTGTGGAACCTGGTGACTGAATTTTGCAAAGTTTAGCTTTCCATTTTGAAGACGGTAGCTTCCGTTGTCACAATCAATCATCGGGCAGTGACATGCCATTGTTAAAATCGATAATCGCTGAATTTACATCGACAAAACAACAAAATAAACACAAGTGTCTGACTCGTCAGTCGCAGAACATACGCACAGCTGTGTTGCAGACGATTTGTTTCCTCGAAAAAATGACGCAGCCAATGAGAGGCGTCTGTACGGTCACGTGATTTTCCTTCTTTGTTCCATGTAAACGTCGGAACTGTTTAGTGGTGTATATCACTACGTTCGTCTAGTCACTGTGTGTGTTAGAACAGCAGTGTGTAATGTTATCTTGTGATTATTGTACAAACGCAGCGGCTGTAAGCTGCCTTGTGATGTCAAGTCAGGCAGAGCGTGGTTTACTGAAACCTTGTCGCCTTGGTTTCAACGACTTATTAAAGTATTTTGAAAATAACCATCCCTCATATAATCATATCGATAACGCGCAACAAGCTTTATTTATTGCCTTGCTTTTAAAAACAAAATTACATTCGACAGACAATCATAATGTACAAAGCGTAAAAACAATATTAGTATAATAGTGGAATGAATAAATGGGGAGAAGACAAGGTACTTAATGTAACATGGCGACGTCGTGGAATTTTGGCGTGACTCGTTTGAACAGCTTTTACAGAGCACACACACACAGTCACACAGTCACACACACTCACACACACACACATACACACACACACACACACACACACACACACACACAGTCACACACACACACACACACAGAGTCACACACACACACAAACACAAACACACACAGTCACACACAAACACACACAGTCACACACAAACACACACAGTCACACACAAACACACACAGTCACACACAGTCACTCACACAGTCACACACACACACACACCGTCACTCACACAGTCACACACACACACACATACACACACACACTCACTCACACAGTCATACACACACACACACACAGTCACTCACACAGTCACACACACACACACACACACAGTCACACACACACACACAGTCACACACACACACACACACACACAGTCACTCACACAGTCACACACACACACACACACACACACAGTCACTCACACAGTCACACACACACACACACACACACACTCACTCACTCACACAGTCACTCACACAGTCACACACACACACACACAGTCACTCACACAGTCACACACACACACACACACAGTCACACACACACACACACAGTCACTCACACAGTCACACACACACACACAGTCACTCACACAGTCACACACACACACACACACACACACACACACACACACTCACTCACACACTCACTCACAGTCACACACACACACACACACAGTCACACACACACACACACAGTCACTCACACAGTCACACACACACACACACGTACACACACACAGTCACTCACACAGCCACACAC
>NC_090256.1:78614053-78629053 GCF_037325665.1 Littorina saxatilis | reverse complement strand
AAGTTCAAAACTTCTATAAGCGTTTTCGCCTGACCAGTTTTTTTATGGCTAAAATCTTACTTGCCCACTTTCTTTCAAAGAACATCGCTCTCAAACAGTCATGTACTCGATCGATTGCAAGTGCACGCTCAGGTGACACTCAAGATTCACTCACAGAGTTTTGTACAATGCACGGAAATTGCATGCCTTAACATAATTACATACTATCCTTCCTGTCAAGTAAACTGTAATGTAAACTACGAAAGAGATGTCCAGAATCACACATGGGCCAAGAGCATCCTTCCTGTCAAGTAAACTGCGGTAAACTACGAAAGAGATGTTCAGAATCACACATGGGTCAAGAGCATCCTTCCTGTCAAGTAAACTGTAATGTAAACTACAAAAGAGATGTCCAGAATCACACATGGGTCAAGAGCATCCTTCCTGTCAAGTAAACTGTAATGTAAACTACAAAAGAGATGTCCAGAATCACACATGGGTCAAGAACATCCTTCGACTTAGACACATCACTTTTAGGCCAAATAAAAATATATGTTAGTTTAGCGTAGCCCGACCGACCCTATTTTTTCCCGGCAACCCTAACACTTTTTTCCCATTTCTAAAAAAAACTAAACTTTTGGCACATGTTGCGAACCATACCGAAACTAAATTTTAGAAGAAATAAAAATAAAAAAAATAAAAAGGCGACCTACCGACCCTATCTTTTTTGGTCACGTTACCCTAAACCAACATTTTTTTTGTTGGCCTTATCGTCTTCACGTTCACCTTCAATACCACTGTGACAGGGGAGGCTACCGCTCCTTTCACAGCAGACTCTGCACCCGAGTTGTTGGCCTTTAAGTCAACACCGGTGGATTGTGGAATTCTGTTTGTGATGGGGTCTGGTGGTTTCCGATTGTGTGTATGTTCATGGAAATCTTCGGGTTTGCATAACAGTTTTTATAGGGCTAAGAAATTAGCCCTAACATTTTCAATCCTGTTTGATTGCACTTCGCCTCCCGAGGTGATCGTAGTGTTACGGCACTCGGTTACACTACTACAGCCTGGTCTCTTCGCGTGAAAAGTGGGAAATTATTTGTTGAATTAATTTGGCTGAATGGCGTAGGTGTCAGTGACCGAATTATTTTAGCACACACACATTCCCAGTCACCCTCAAACGTAGCTAGGTTGTAGATTGTGTGTATGCACCCAGGTGGAAGAAGGCTCTTTTTTTTAATGTAAAAGCGTGCACAGATCCATGTAATTACACGGGAAAGAAGGTGTCTTTAATATGCACAATGCCCACAAAGACCCCCTGTTGACTTTGTTATCCTTCCTTCAAAAACTGCCACATCATTATAATGCAATACCCAGCAGGGCCAAGAAGAGTTTATTTTTGTAATTTTCAGAGTTTGGTGGTTACGTTCTTTCCTTTTTATTAAAGCCATCAACCGCCAAGAAAATGTGGACATTCTCATGTTTGAGTTATATGGAGATCTGAATGGTCTGTAAGGAAAATAAATATATAAAGTCTATACGCATTTTGCTTGTTATTGTTTTATATGTTTTTGTTGTTGTTGTGAGATTTAATACAGCGAAAAAGGAAATAAAATATTCTTAAACAAAAATAAAGTAACCTGCCATGTGCATACGTACTTTTTTCTATTTATGTTTTTCCCCGAAATGTATCTATTGTTGGCTGCTTGATTTCGTATTCTAAGATTATGAGATGAAGAATACTGAAAGGGATAAAAGGCAAACTTTCGACTCTGTGTGTGTTTATATATTGATGCCGAAATCTATCACAACGGTAATTATTGAATAGATTTCCCAAAGAAAACTTTTCTCTCAATTTTTTTCGAATGTATATTTTTCTTTAATGCATGACCAAATGAAAATTGCTGACTGGCACTAACAGTACTGCCATGTGCTCTTTTCTACAGACAAAAATGCGCATTACACACACACACACACACACACACACACACACACACACACACACACACACACACACACACACACACAAACACACACACACACACACACACACGCGCACACACACACACACACACACACACACACACACACACACACACACACACACACACACACATAAATCAAGTTACCGCCCTCTCCCCAATCCTTTCAGTTCCACAAATATGCATTTGTCCACTAGCTGAAAGTCCAGATTCTTCAAAGATCGAAAGCTGCACGAACATAGGCCCGCCTTTCTGCAATTTCACATATTTACACACATGCCGTCAGAGAGAGAGACAAGGAGCTAGCGAGAGAGAAAGAGACGAGAGAGAGAGAGAGAAAGAGACGAGAGAGAGAGAGAGAGAGAGAGAGAGAAAGAGAGAGAGAGCGACAGACAGAGAGAGCGACAGACAGACAGACAACAGGGGCGGACGAGGGGGGGGGACACAGGGGGCACGTGCCCCCCCCCCCCCCACCGAAAAAAAAAGAAGAAAAAAAAAGGTTTTTCTATGCTGATTCTATGACCATTTCTAAGTTCAAATGGCACCAGATGGCACCATTTTGCTTCTTTGGGCAAAATTTTTTCCGGGGGGGGGGGGGGCATGCCCCCGGACCCCCCTAGCAAATTCGGGCGCTTCGCGCCCATCACATTCACTTTCGATTCAAAGTGCCCCCCCCCCCCCCCCTTACAAAGCAACTGATCCGCCCCTGGACAAAGACAAAGACATATAGAGGTCGAGAGACAGAGAGAAACAAGGTGAAATTAAATGAGGGGGGGGGGCACACATTTGCAAAGGCCCACTCTTCCATTAAGCATTCAAACATGGTTAAACACACACACACACACACACACACACACACACACACACACACACACACACGCTCCCAACACACACACACACACACACACACACACACACGCACGCACGCACACACGCACTTTAAAACCCCAGCCCTTTTGATAATTCCAGACACTTGGCGCGATTCGTCCTGCAAGTCCTTAACCAAGTCTCAAAACGCTCCTTCAAATCTACAAGGCCTTGGTGAAAGACAAAATTAGATTTTGTTCCCACAAATTAGTGAAGTAAAGCGGATTTGCTGCTGCTGCTCGCAGGATGCAGCGTTGGGCTGTTGCTGTGGAAGGACAAGAAGACAATGAGAAGATACAATGAAGACACATCAAAGACACATCAAAGACACATCAAAGACACATCAAAGACACATCAAAGACACATCAAAGACACACCAAAGACACATCAAAGACACATCAAAGACACATCAAAGACACATCAAAGACACACCAAAGACACACCAAAGACACAATAAAGACACATCAAAGACACATCAAAGACACATCAAAGACACATCAAAGACACATCAAAGACACACCAAAGACACAATAAAGACACATAAAAGACACAGTTAGGACACTACGAAGGGACGACACAAATGATGAATACACCATAAAGACTCCATGAAGAAAAACTGATGACACAACAAAAACACAGTGAAGATACAGCGACACAATGTAAACACACCAAAGACACTATGAAGACACAGCGAAGACACAAAGAACATACAAGGAAGACACAATATCCATTGACATAGCGGAGTTTTGTGAGACGATGCTTGATGCGCCCTGTACCAGTCTGTGGATGTGCTGCAGCGCCTTGCGAAAGGAAGACACAATAAAACACAATAAGGTTGGTTGGTAGGTTATTGGTTTTTTAATTGTCTTTTCAGCTGAAATTGCTATTCGAGACGGATGCAGGTTTTTTTTCCTCAGTTTTAAAACACAATAAAGACAGTATAAAGACACAGCGAAGACACAATAAAGACACTATATATGAAGACACAGCGTCGACACAGTGAAGAGACAATAACAACACAATAGAGACACTATGAAGACACAACGAAGATACTATGAAGACACAGTGAAGACACAGTGAAGAGACAATAACAACAGAATAGAGACACTATGAAGACACAGCGAAGATACAGTGAAGAGATAATAACAACAGAATAGAGACACTATGAAGACACAGCGAAGATACAGTGAAGAGATAATAACAACACAAACAAGAAAATATAAAGACACAGCAAAGACACAGTGAAGAGACAATAACAGCGCAATGAATACAACATGAAGACACAGCAAAGACAATAACATCACAATAAAGACACTATGAGGAGACAATAACAACACAATAAAGACACTATGATGACACAGCGTAGACACAACAAAGACAATAACATCACAATAAAGACACTATGAGGAGACAATAACAACACAATAAAGACATTATGATGACACAGCGTAGACACAGCAAAGACAATAACACCACAATAAAGACACTATGAGGAGACAATAACAACACAATAAAGACACTATGATGACACAGCGTAGACACAACAAAGACAATAACATCACAATAAAGACACTATGAGGAGACAATAACAACACAATAAAGACATTATGATGACACAGCGTAGACACAGCAAAGACAATAACATCACAATAAAGACACTATGAGAAGACAATAACAACACAATAAAGACACTATGATGACACAGCGTAGACACAGCAAAGACAATAACAGCACAGTACAGACACTATGAAGAGACAATAACAACACAACAAAGACATTATGAAGACACAGCGTCGACACAACAAAGACAATAACACCACAATAAAGACAACATGAAGACACAGCAAAGACACAGTGAAGAGACAGTAACAACGCAATAAAGACAATATAAAGAAACAGCAAAAACACTATGAAGACAAAGCAAAGACACACTACACAGTGAAGAGACAATAAAACACAATCAAGACACTATAAAGACACAGCGAACACAAGTGGCGTAGCAGCGGAGCTCCAGTCCCAAAGGGCCATGCACCGATGATGGCGAGGCTAAAAAAAAGGAGTGGCGCTTGTTGCTGCCTCGTCCCTTGCTGCCTCCCAAGGGAGCTGAAACAATGGAGACACCCCGTGAAGCCTGAGCTGTGCAACGGCATTCACCGCATCGCACAAAACCTCACCACTCTATTTTCTTTACAGAATTTAAAAACAAAAATACACGAAAAATCTGGAAGCCCGCCGTGAATTATCCTTGACAGCACTTCACAATGCCACACTTTCTTTCACAAGTTACGGGGAAAAGAAGAGAAATAAAAACATACGAAAAATCTGATGAGCAAAAACGACTTTTTTTTAAAATATAAAAAACAAGGTAAATGTCAGGCGGCCACATACAAGGATTCGGCTAAAAGTTGTTTCCTGTCCCACATCCGTGATAGCTTGTCGCATGTGCAGTCACTTGGCTTGAGTGGGCTAAAGGCCTGTCTTAATTGGCGGGGATGTAGCTCAGTCGGTAGCGCATATAGCGGCGCTGGCTTCAAAACACGTTGTCGCAATTTGCGTGGGTTCGATCCCCACGTTCGGAAAGGGATTTATTTCCCAGAGTCAACTTTGTGCAGACTTTCCTCGGTGTCCGAACACTCCCGTGTGCACGCATGCGCACTATAAAGATCCCAAGCTCCAGCGTTTTTGTCATTGATGAATTTTGCGCAACATTGCGGAAATGTAACCTTGCAACGAAGGGGTTACCTTTTCCAGTCATTTGAGTTTAGCTAATATTTTCATAGTTGTTGTGCATGAACTTCAGTTCGTCCACGACCATTCTACAAAGTTTCGAGTCTGTAGGTAAAATGGTCCGACATTTACCTTTCTCCAAAATGTGTTCCAAATGACACCTCCGAACTTGTCATTGGCACGAAAGCTTTCCTGTCTAGGGATTGCACCGAACCTAGCTGAAACTTCTTTCTTCAGGAAACCGATGATCTCTAGAGAAGGTGAAGGGGGTGTTTGTGTATAATCAGACATTCAGATAATCCAAAAAGAAGAGACTGGAGAGTTTAAATCAGGAAAGAATTGCTACTGCTCAATGTCAAATCTTGTTCTGTTGGGTCGATTGCCGAATTTGGCAACTGTTTTTTAGATTTGCACACAAGTCAGAACATTTGAAGTACAAAACCGCCACTTTGTCGAAGGGTCATGCATAGGCTAAAGTTTATGTAAACCATTGTTGTGGGTCACCCTGTATATAGTACCAGTCACTTGGATAAATAGAGAATACTACATGGCTTGCTGTGTCGTACCAGATTTACACGAGTTGCTTTTTTAAATATTGAACTGCGAGCGAAAGCGAGCTGTTCACTATTTGAAAAAGCAACGAGTGTAAATCTGGTACGACACAGCAAGCCATGTAGTATTCTGTTTATTCTACATACTGTACTTACGTGTATTTTACTGAAAATGTTCTGCAGTCCGGGCAGCTAAATTGAAGACGCTTGTTTTGGAACCTCGATCTCTTCTAAAGCCTCGTGCAATCTATTACGTCAAAGCAAAGAAACGTCACTCTGAAAGTGTGGCGTGACGTGTTAGTTCTAAAGATTCATCGAGGGTAATTAGCGAGCGCAATTTTTGTTTCTATAATGACCTTTGTCTCGGTGACTTTGGCATCATTAGCAGTGGAAAAACAAGTCCCTGCCAGACTTGCTTGACATGACCTCATTTACATGATATACACACGTGTGATTTGAACGATTATTATCTCACGGGTGTCTCTCTCACGTATGTAGGATAAAGCCTGATATTCATAAGGTGAAATCGACTTCGCAAAGTCCATTTCATAAAGCTCACTACACGAAGATTTATCACTGAATTTTCGGTAAAAGACTTCACGACATCAACTTCGTGCTCAGTTAAAGAAGGCCTTAACCATTGCAGACTCCCATCAGGGTCCTATGAATAGGTCTATGCTCCAGTGTAGACGTACACAGCAAAGCAAACCGCATCACAGCCACTTGAATAACGCTTGCAAACTGTCAATTACCATACCATGATCACTGGGTCGCTTGTGCACACAACTGGACACAATGTGATTATCACAAGAATAACATGCACACTGCGGCAAAACAGTTTATCCATCACTGAGGCAACGTTCTATTGCAGCCACTAACGCTGTCGCGGGCAAAAAGCCAACATATGTAAACAACATTTTTAGTATCAAAGTCAACGGGATAACAATTCAGTTAGCAACCGTCGCCGTCGTTGGAATAACATTTCCTTGCCGCTAGCGGTAACACTTGTTTGCTGCAGCCAACAAAACACACTGGGCGTTGTAAGCTATCGCAAAACAAGTTAAAGAAACAGTAACACTGAAACTGCAATAAAATGTAAGCTTACAAGTTCTAAACACAGGAGGTACTGGAGTAACATGTCAACATTTCTCAAACAATCATACTCTCTAAAGAACATGACAGAGAGATCACAGCAATCATGTACACTGAGGAACATGACAGAGAGCTCACATCAATCAATCATGTACACTGAGGAACATGACAGAGAGCTCACAGCAATCATGTACACTGAGGAACATGACGGAGAGCTCACATTAATCATGTACACTGAGGAACATGACGGAGAGATCACAGAAATCATGTACACTGAGGAACATGACGGAGAGCTCCAACAACCATGTACACTGAGGAACATGACGGAGAGATCACAGAAATCATGTACACTGAGGAACATGACAAAGAGCTCACAGAAATCATGTACAACAAGGAACATGACGGAGAGCTCACAGCAATCATGTACAATGAAGAATATGACGAAGACCTCACAGCAACCATGTACGTCAATGAAACGGAAGGGGCGCTCACAGCAACACGCAGCATGAGGGACACGGTTGCAATGCCTGTGAGCAAAAGGAATACGATTCCATATACAATCTTTGGGGACTACGTGTGCGCACAGTTGCTAAATACATTACATGGTGGATATTCTGCTTGTGCACACAGAAGTTGACAACAGTATACAGTAACGCGTGCGCGCATCAGTTAACAACGTTACAGTTGCAATCCTGAATAACGTGTGCTCACTTCAGGTTTGCTGCGAAGCACACACAGATACACATGAACACACAATGAAACACACAAACACACTCACACACACACACACACACACACACACACACACACACACACACACACACACACACACACATACACACACACTCAAGCACAAACACATACACAAAACATACCATTCTAGGGTCTGCAGGGCCAAGATGACTAGCAAAACGAACTCTTATCCGATGGCCGTTAAGGTGGTCCGTAATTGAGCCCGAAGTCGACTTCATGAAGACTTCGCGAAGTTTGTTTTTACCGAAAACTCAGTGCTAAAGGTTTGTGTGGTCAGCTTGGCGAAGTATACTTCACGTAGTCGACTTCGTCCAGTTAAGGACAGGCTTTAGGCTGACAAATGCGTCACATTCAAATAGTTTTGTACACGGGACTTTCCCCGATTAGGACCTTCCGTAATGTGAGAAAATAACAGGCACGGTTGGCCTAGTGGTAAGGCGTCCGCCCCGTGATCGGGAGGTCGTGGGTTCGAACCCCGGCCGGGTCATACCTAAGACTTTAAAATTGGCAATCTAGTGGCTGCTCCGCCTGGCGTCGGGCATTATGGGGTTAGTGCTAGGACTGGTTGGTCCGGTGTCAGAATAATGTGACTGGGTGAGACATGAAGGGCTTAAAAGGGGTTTGCCTCAGTCCCATGTTAACACAACAATGTTTGATTGTGATTGTTCTCTCATGTCTCTTTCTCTGTTTTTTTATTTATTTATTTATTTATTTTTTTGGCCAAGCACATCATTGTGGGGCTTTTAATCAATAACATGCATCCGTCTACAATGTATCATCATTCATCCTTCAACATGTATAATAAATATGTAAATGGCAAGTATACAAGACATATATATATATATAAAACATTACCCGCTATTACGAGTTAGTCGTGTGACGTCGTGAGACATCTACAGTCTCGTGTGCAAGAAAACTCTCTGTCACACGACTAACTCGTAATAGCGATTATGTCTCACAGCATAGGCATAGAAAGACAGAAATGAGTTTTTGGGGACGAAATAACAGGCACAAAACAAGACTGAAAACACAATTGCCTTTTCACACATAGCCTACACACGCAATGCGTTTCGTGTCTTTTTCTGGTTGAATGCATTTAACAAAGTATCAACCAACATTTCTGAATCTTTCAATGAAAAAAATAAACTTTTTTTGAACCAAACAGCACAAACCAACGAAAGCTAAACACACATACACACGCGCGCACTAACACAGATTGAATGCAAAGCCCGAACGAACACGGAGAATGTTTGCAGGTCAGGTCGTGAGGAAAGTCCACCCGAAATGTTCCACAGGGGAACTGGTTGTGTTTGGATTGTTCATTTTCTCACAGTGATGTTGATGTTGTTTACAGTGCATTTTTGAACGAATATTTTTGCGAATTTGGGGCACACTTTCGTCTTTCGGTTCGTTTATCTTGTCGAAGTAACATTCGAGTGTTTCTAAATCCAAACCTTCCATCACCGCTGGTGCAGATTCGACCTGCCTGACTGTCTGCGTGCGTGTTAGAGCTGAAGACGAAGCCTCAATCGCCAAAGCGTCACCCATCTGTAGGTTCTGAGCATCGGATGTACGTTGATACGTGGTAAGATCCGCACGAAACTGTCTATGCAACTTTTCCTAGTCACAGGTGTAAGGTTCGATCTTTTCTTTGCAATTTTGTCCTCTGTGTACGTAGCAAAGCGTTTCACCATTTTCGGTTTTCGTTGCAGACGACGATAGTGAAAGTAGTACCTATTGTTTTGTTTTGACCTTTCGTATTCAGGGTTCTTAATTGAAGCTTGATAAAGGGACCGTGTCGTGTAAGTGGAAAGTTGACGAAGCTTTTGAAAACAGAAATTGAATGAAGAAGAAAATGTGGCTTTCATAAAATATATATACAGGAGAACGGGGTTGGTGTTATTCTTTTTCCGTCAAACACGAAGTACACAGATATAACGTGGTTGACTGACCAAGGCCTGTTGGCACACTATTCAGAATACACAACAAAATGTAACAACACTTTGATACCCTTTTTTTACGTTCGTGATCACTTGAATTGAATACCAAAAACATTAGTGTTTAAGGTAGTGACTAAATGTATGTGAAGGTAACATTTTTCAGAAATAAATGCAAAATCAAAATAATTGATTTCGGCATCAAAGCGTGTAACATACAATCTTGCACACGTTTGCTTTCGTAGTGGCAAAGAAGGAATGCGTGTGACATTAGGACATAACCGACAGACGGACATATAACATACTGTTCGCCTACAAGTAAGGCCGGAGCATAACATAACATGCAGATTACAATACTGATAAAAAGAAAGAGAGAGAAAGAGAGAGAGAGAGAGAGAGAGAGAGAGAGAGAGAGAGGGGGTAATGATGGTGGTGGTATCATTTATAATGTATACTCTTAAGTAATAATACAAATAATAGATTCTTTTTGAACTGCCACCCACTTGATTTTAATGGAAAGAGTCTTAAAGCTGGAGGTTTATTTGCCTACGTTTTGAACAGAAAACCTGAAAAAGCAAGGTCTAACTTAAAGGGGGAGGGGGGGCTTCGTGTACACTACATTGGGGTGTGCACGTTAAAGATCCCACGATTGACAAAAGGGTCTTTCCTGGCAAAATTGTATAGGCATAGATAAAAATGTCCACCAACATACCCGTGTGACTTGGAATTATAGGCCGTGAAAAGTAGGATATGCGCCAAAATGGCTGCGATCTGCTGGCCGATGTGAATGCGTGACGTATTGTGTTAAAAAATTCCATCTCACACAGCATAAATAAATCCCTGCGCCTTGAATATGTGCGCGATATAAATTGCATAAAAAAAATATTTAAAAAAATAAATCCCTGCGCTTAGAACTGTACCCACGGAATACGCGCGATATAAGCCTCATATTGATTGATCATATTGATTGATTAAAAGGGGTTTGCCCCAGTCCCATGTTAGCACAGCAATGTTTGATTGTGATTGTTCTCTCATGTCTCTTTCTCTGGGGTTGTTGACCTGTGTTATTAGACACCAACTCGTGGACTTGTAATTAACGCAACAGGATCCGTTCTTGTGTACATTAACAGAGCATGTCCCTAATTGGCCGCTGCTGTCGCTAAGGCCGCTGACTCTCAATTTCTTCTTCATCTAGTGCCCATATTACTGATTGGATTTTGGCCAGTGTATAGTTACCGCAGAGTAGTTCAATGAACTTCAATCTACCTGACATATGAATTAACAGTTCGTCAAACCAGTCGTGCGATCCTTGAGCTGGACGATAGCTATCTCTGTCTCTGTCTCTGTCTCTATCCCTCCATGTCTCTTACTCTGTCTCTCTGTCTCTGTCTCTGTCTCTGTCTCTGTCTGTCTCTGTCTCTATCTCTCTATGTCTCTCACTCTGTCTCTCTGTCTCTGCATGTCTGTCTGTCTGTCTGTCTGTCTGTCTGTCTGTCTGTCTGTCTCTCTCTCTCTCTCTCTCTCTCTCTCTCTCTCTCTCTCTCTCTCTCTCTCGCCCCTCCTCCTCCTTCTTCTTCTTCTCCTCGAGTGTCATCAGTTGAGAAACGAAGACGAAATCTCACACGGGGACCAAGGACTGAGGCTGTCTCGTGCTTAGTAGGAAATCGATTTGTTTGAGAGAAGAAAGCTTTCTCGTGATGATGTGTTGTGAAGGATCACGGGCAAGGGAAGTGTTTGAAACAAAAAGCGTCGGAGGAGAGGGCGAGAGCGCGGCATTGAGTTAAGCCATCCCCTGGAGCTTTGTTTTCTGCCGCCTGACATACCGTTGGTGTCAATGGATTTCATTAGCAGGGCGGCGCTCCGCAAAGAAACAGTGTACAAAGCCCTTCACGTCGGCTTTGTCATCTGCCCAGCGATCGATGCACTCAAATGGGCGCGTGACTATGCAAATGTATCGTCATCATTATGGAACCTATTACCGGGCTTTGAGGAAAATCACGCAACTTGAACTGTGGCCACTTCCCCTGTCGATCTGTTGATGCCCCTGAGCCTGCTCCTGATGACCAGACGGTACACAAAAGAAACATCAAAGGGCCGCCACTCCATCTCCCGTAATCCTGCCACTTGTCTCCCTTCGCACGCAGCGCGTCATCTCTCCCAGAGCTCCGCCATAAAACACGGGCCGAGCGCCCACACCTTCCTCATCACCGCTCAGACGTGCCCCATGTGGGGCCTGCTGATCAGCTCAAAAGATTCATCATGATTGCAATGATGGCGATAACAAAGAGTACTGACAACGAGCAGCTCAAAAGATTCATCACGATGGCGATTACAAAGAGTATTTGACGACGAGCAAAGATTCATGACGGTGTCGATGTTAACGATGACAAAGGGTATTGACGACGAGCAGCTCAAAAAATTCATGATGGTGTCGATGTTAACGATGACAAAGGGTATTG
Organism: Littorina saxatilis; assembly: GCF_037325665.1. Classification (NCBI taxonomy): domain Eukaryota; kingdom Metazoa; phylum Mollusca; class Gastropoda; order Littorinimorpha; family Littorinidae; genus Littorina; species Littorina saxatilis. The sequence goes on along the minus strand of NC_090256.1, from coordinate 78,616,709 downwards.
ACGACGAGCAAAGATTCATGATGGTGTCGATGTTAACGATGACAAAGGGTATTGACGACGAGCAAAGATTCATGATGGTGTCGATGTTAACGATGACAAAGGGTATTGACGACGAGCAAAGATTCATGATGGTGTCGATGTTAACGATGACAAAGGGTATTGACGACGAGCAGCTCAAACGATTCATCATGGCTGCGATGACAAAGAGTACTGACAACGAGCAGATCAAAAGATTCATCATGGCTACGATGACAAAGAAAACTGACAACAAGCAGATCAAATATTCATCATGATTGCAATGATGACGATGAGTAAGAGTACCGACAACGAACAGCTGAAAAGATCTATCATATGATTGAGATGCGGGTTATTGCTGCTTGGTCTTGATGATTGTTTCATTTTGTTTTGGCGGCGGTGAGATAATCTGAGCAGCTCAAAACGGATTGATCATGATGGCAGGGACGACGACATCGACTGCGGCAAAACATACACGAACGAACACAACGTGGAGCATACTCAGCAGCTCAGCAGATTGATCATGACGGCACTGATATCCACGACGACAAGTGCAAAATATACATAATAATAATAATAATGATAATACGAGAATTTATAACGCGCACATATTTCACCACAAGGCGACTCATGGCGCACTCATACACATTCTTTCGCATTAACAACTCATGCACACTCATATACACGTACGCATAAATTACATGAAGATGACAAGGCAACAACACTAACAGAGACACGGCACTCAAAAGTAAGCATGAAAAACAAAAGAAAATTCCAAATAATAATTATGTACATGGCTATTTACAACTGCTCTGATTTAGGCTTGCGGGTGAGGTACCTTAATAAACTTGATAAACCTATTATGATGATTCTTTTCGTTAGTCGCGGTTGTGGCTATTCTAAACTTGCCTCTGATCCGTTAGGTCCGAAACATGCGTCTGGAACACCATAAGCACGTGTCTTCTGAGAAAATGTCAAGGGTCTCCGAAATGCCGCGATCTTTTACACGAATCAACCAGGCCCAATATATGGGCTGAGGTCTAAATACAATAACAAGTTGGGTTAAGAGAATCTAAGAGACCTTCCACCTTGCACCATATATCATATCCTGAACATGAGCACATTTTCTGGCATGTCAACCAAAGTTATCGCTCTCTGTGATTGAATCCAAGTGGGTTCACCGACCCTTGTTAGACAAGTATAAACTTCCCCCAACGACCTGTGGTCGCACAAAAGCATTAAAAGCAGCTTTGATCTGTCCGATCAAGATGGAAGCACATTTCAAATCGCCGCCCAATTTCATCCACCACCGAGCACCGCCTGATTGGAGAAACCGAGAAGCAGAAAGAAAACAGGTTCGAGAGCTACATTTGATGTCTGTGTGAACTCCCCGATAACACCCTTTTTTCCTTGAAGGAACGCCATGCCAGAGTAGCAGATAGTATTGACAAAAGCCGTTCCCAAAGCGCTCTCAAAAATCGAAAGTTTGGAAAACGCGGCATGTAATTTAAAACTACTTTCAGACTACTGCCTCAGTAGCTTGCCTCATCAAACATCGCCTCCGGGGGCGAACACACAGAGCCACAGTCACTGCCAACCATGCATGCATGGGTTTAAAAAAGTTCGCGGCGACAGATTAAGTAGTGAAAGAAAACTTTAAAGGTACCTTCCTTCCTGCGTAAACCATCGTGTAAACCATCGTGTAAACCATCGTGTAAACCATCGTGTAAACCGTCATATCCGTCAAGGCTTTTTTATGTGGGATGAGAACATCACCACTTTGCACAGAAAGCGGCCTGGGCTTTGCATTGTTGATATACATGTGACAAAGTGGAAGAATGCTCTTATTTCGGGTGGCCGAATGGTAAAGTGCACTTGCCTCGGAAGCGAGAGGTTGCGTGTTCGACCCTGGGTCGGGGCGAAAGCAATTTTTTCCCCCTTGCCTAGCCCAGGTGGTGAGTTCAAGTGCTAGTCTTTCGGATGAGACGAAAAACCGAGGTCCCTTCGTGTACACTACATTGGGGTGTGCATGTTAAAGATCCCACGATTGACAAAAGGGTCTTTCCTGGCAAAAATGTATAGGCATAGATAAAAAAAAAATGTCCACCAAATACCCGTGTGACTTGGAATAATAGGCCGTGAAAAGTAAATATTCGCCGTAATGGCTTGAGATTTACTGGCCGATGTGAATGCGTGATATATCAGTGTACAAAATTCCATCTCACACGGCAGAAATTAATATGTAAAGCGCTTAGAGAACGTCAAGCGCTATATAAATCTCCCATATAAATAAATAAATATAAGTAAGGACTGGTCTGAACTACATTGGCATTCTGCAGTCAGTACAGACGTGACCTCCAGGACCTATAGTCACTGACAGTTGGAGTACAAGTTGGAGTCGAAACGGTCTGGGGAAGCTTGGAGACACTCACCTTTCTCATCTCCGCCCTCTCTGAGAAAATGTGAAGGGTGTCTCCGAGATGCCGAGCTCTTTTACACGAATCACCCAGGCCCAATATATGGGCTGAGGTCTAAATAAATAAATACAAAGTTGGGTCAAGAAAATCTTAAACAGCAGTAAGTAGGTAATCAAGGCAAGTCAGCTGCGCTTGGAACAGGGACGGGGGACATGCAAATCAAA
>NC_090256.1:78561553-78599053 GCF_037325665.1 Littorina saxatilis | reverse complement strand
CTTGCACACGTTTGCTTTAGTCGTGGCAAAGAAGGAACGCGTGTGACATAAGTTGTGGGGAAATTATACCCAGGAACACTCATGTAAAGTTTCATGAAGATCGGTCCAGTAGTTTCTCTGAATCGCTCTATACTGACACACACACATACACCACGACCCTCATCTCGATTCCCCCTCTATGTTAAAACATTTAGTCAAAACTTGACTAAATGTAAAAACCACATGCCTGTGTGCCTGTGTGCCTGTGTGAATGTGAAAGAGGAGATGTGCAAGACAAGAAAAAACAAAGAAATTAAATACAAGGATGCAGTTATGTTTGAAGTGACGCAAAACTGTGTACGTTACTTACTTTGGAAAGAGGCGGTAATGAGTTACTTCCCTTCGGGTCTCGTTCGATCTCTGACAGCATGCGAACATGCGTTGGATTATTAAGCCGCCTTAAAGAGTGCTTACTGGATTTGCTCTGCCTGTTTGTCCGGGTTTCAGGTGTTTGTTTGTCTACCATGTCACCACGTGTAAAGAGCTCGGTCAATTTTTTTTAAATTATTTCTTAATTTATTCAATGAATTTTTTGTAATTAATTTTTTCTAACATTTATTTATTTACTTTTATAAATTTTTTTTTTACATTTAGTCAAGTTTTGACTAAATGTTTTAACGTAGAGGGGGAATCGAGACGAGGGTCGTGGTATATGTATGTATGTGTGTGTGTGTGTGTGTGTGTGTGTGTGTGTGTGTGTGTGTGTGTGTGTGTAGAGCGATTGAGAGTAAACTACGGGACCGATCTTTATGAAATTTGACATGAGAGTTCCTGGGTATGATATCCCGAGAAAAAAAATCATTTTTTGGATAAATGTCTCTGGTGACGTCATATCCGGCTTTTTGTAAAAGTTGAGGCGCCACTGTCACACCCTCATTTTTTATTAAAATTGATTGAAATTTTGGCCAAGCAATCTTCGACAAAGGCCGGACTTTGGTATTGCATTTCAGCTTGGAGGTTTAAAAATTAATTAATGACTTTGGTCATTAAAAATCCGAAAATTGTAATTAAAATTATTTGTGTATAAAACGATCCAAAATTACGTTCATCTTATTTTTCATCATTTTCTGATTCCAAAAACATATAAATCTATATATATATATACGACTTGTGTCTGTGTGTGTGTGTGTGTGTGTGTGTGTGTCTGTGTGTTCGCGATGCACGCCCAAGGTTCTCGATGGATTTGTTTCAAATTTGGTGGCCATATTCAGGTACACCCCGGACACAACCTGGTCGATGAGATATTTCAACACGTGCTCTCAGCGCGCAGCGCTGAACCGATTTTGGTTTTTCTGTTCATCTTCCCAGATCCATTCCCACTAACTCTTCCTTATCTTCTCCAGTGTTTTGCGTTTATCTCCCTTCCTTCGTGTGGCGTCAATCCATATTCCCGTTTCTATTTTTAGAAGGTCACTGTCGACAACGCTCAATCCATATTCCCGTTATACTATTTTTAGAAGGTCACTGTGCGCCGGGTCCCCGGCGCAGCCGGGAATTCGGCTCGACTTTTTCCCGGCGAAGCCGTACCCGGCGAAGCGGGTATTCATCTAGTATGTTATATTCGGATTAAAAACAAGCTCTTGAAATTAGAAAATATAAAAATTATGATTAAAATTAAATTTCCGAAATCGATATTAAAACAATTTCATCTTATTCCTTGTCGGTTCCAGATTAAAAAAAACATATAGATATGATATGTTTGGATTAAAAACACGCTCAGAAAGTTAAAACTAAGAGAGGTACAGAAAAGCGTGCTATGCAGCACAGCGCAACCACTACCGCGCTAAACAGGCTCGTTAAATTCATTGCCTTTTGCACGAGCGGCGGACTACGGTTATTGTGAAAGAAAACCAGTGCGTTCAGTTTCATTCTGTGAGTTCCACAGCTTGAGTAAATGTAGTAATTTCTCCTTACGTGACTTGTTTTATTATAATTTATTCATTTAAAAAAAAAATTTCCCTCCATCTGTCTGTCTGTCTCACTGTCTCCGTGTCCCACCCCCATATTACCAAGGGGGGCTTCTTGACCCCGTTAAGGTCAACACTTGTTTTAATAGTTTTTTTATTTTTTTTATTTTTTTGGGGGGGCCTCATTATTTATGTGTCTGTCTCTTGACTTGTAAAGACCTTTGTGGCGATGTACTTGTGAATGTCTTAGTTCGTCAAAAAAATAAGTTCCATTTATTTTCATGTCTTGCTTGTTTGATTTTTTAATCTGGATTTTAAACGTTGGCAGTCTGTCCGTTTTTACTTTTTATTTATAAAAGTGCCAAGAATATATGGACATCCGCAATGAAAAACGCACGCAATACTTCAAAGAACGTTTTTACAAAGGTTCTAAGAAAACAAGGACTGTCACAATGAAAAGAATATTACACAGAAACAATTAAGAAAGGGGCAAAGGAAACAATGACTATGACCAGAGATGAAAACAATATTACTTCAAAGAAACCACTTATACAAGTGTCAAGGAAACAATGACTATGACCATGATGAAAACAATATTACTTCAAAGAAACCATTTATACAAGTGTCAAGGAAACAATGACTATGACCAGAGATGAAAACAATATTACTTCAAAGAAACCATTTATACAAGTGTCAAGGAAACAATGACTATGACCAGAGATGAAAACAATATTACTTCAAAGAAACCATTTATACAAGTGTCAAGAAAACAATGACTATGACCAGAGATGAAAACAATATTACTTCAAAGAAACCATTTATACAAGTGTCAAGGAAACAATGACTATGACCAGAGATGAAAACAATATTACTTCAAAGAAACCATTTATACAAGTGTCAAGGAAACAATGACTATGACCATGATGAAAACAATATTACTTCAAAGAAACCATTTATACAAGTGTCAAGGAAACAATGACTATGACCATGATGAAAGCAATATTACTTCAAAGAAACCATTTATACAAGTGTCAAGGAAACAATGACTATGACCAGAGATGAAAACAATATTACTTCAAAGAAACCATTTCTTTAAATGTCAAGGAAACAATGACTATGACCAGAGATGAAAACAATATTACTTCAAAGAAACCATTTATACAAGTGTCAAGGAAACCATGACTATGACCAGAGATGAAAACAATATTACTTCTAAGAAACCATTTCTTTAAGTGTCAAGGAAACAATGACTATGACCAGAGATGAAAACAATATTACTTCAAAGAAACCATTTATACAAGTGTCAAGGAAACAATGACTATGACCAGAGATGAAAACAATATTACTTCAAAGAAACCATTTCTTTAAGTGTCAAGGAAACAATGACTATGACCAGAGATGAAAACAATATTGCTTCAAAGAAACCATTTATACAAGTGTCAAGGAAACAATGACTATGACCATGATGAAAACAATATTACTTCAAAGAAACCATTTATACAAGTGTCAAGGAAACAATGACTATGACCATGATGAAAACAATATTACTTCAAAGAAACCATTTATACAAGTGTCAAGGAAACAATGACTATGACCAGAGATGAAAACAATATTACTTCAAAGAAACCATGTATACAAGTGTCAAGGAAACAATGACTATGACCAGAAATGAAAACAATATTACTTCAAAGAAACCATTTATACAAGTGTCAAGGAAACAATGACTATGACCAGAGATGAAAACAATATTACTTCAAAGAAACCATTTATACAAGTGTCAAGAAAACAATGACTATGACCAGAGATGAAAACAATATTACTTCAAAGAAACCATTTATACAAGTGTCAAGGAAACAATGACTATGACCAGAGATGAAAACAATATTACTTCAAAGAAACCATTTATACAAGTGTCAAGGAAACAATGACTATGACCATGATGAAAACAATATTATTTCAAAGAAACCATTTATACAAGTGTCAAGGAAACAATGACTATGACCATGATGAAAGCAATATTACTTCAAAGAAACCATTTATACAAGTGTCAAGGAAACAATGACTATGACCAGAGATGAAAACAATATTACTTCAAAGAAACCATTTATACAAGTTCCAAGGAAACAATGACTATGACCAGAGATGAAAACAATATTACGTCAAAGAAACCATTTATACAAGTGTCAAGGAAACAATGACTATGACCAGAGATGAAAAGAATATCACTTCAAAGAAACCATTTATACAAGTGTCAAGGAAACAATGACTATGACCAGAGATGAAAACAATATTACTTCAAAGAAACCATTTATACAAGTGTCAAGGAAACAATGACTATGACCAGAGATGAAAACAATATCACTTCAAAGAAACCATTTATACAAGTGTCAAGGAAACAATGACTATGACCAGAGATGAAAACAATATCACTTCAAAGAAACCATTTATACAAGTGTCAAGGAAACAACAAGAAAATCGTTTATGGAACGATTCATCATAGAGAAAACAAAACCTTCACAAGAATACTTCAAGGAAACCATTGACATGATACAAGTGCTGAGTTTGCTACAGGCAAGTTCAAACGGGCTCGACGCAGCCCCGGTGTAACACGAAATTTTTACTCCACGAAAAATGTACTCCGGAGCAAAAATTTCGTACGAAATTCTTACTCCGAGTAAATGTTTCGTACGAGAAAAGAACTTCCCAAGGCACGAAAAAATTACTCCCTCCACGAAATTTTTACTCCCCATTTTTACATTTAGTCAAGTTTTGATTAAATGTTTTAACATAGAGGGGGGAATCGAGACGAGGGTCGTGGTGTATGTGTGTGTGTGTGTGTGTGTCTGTCTGTCTGTCTGTCTGTGTGTGTGTGTGTAGAGCGATTCAGACTAAACTACTGGGCCGATCTTTATGAAATTTGACATGAGAGTTCCTGGGTATGATATCCCCGGACGTTTTTTTCTTTCTTTCGATAAATACCTTTGATGTCGTCATATCCGGCTTTTTGTAAGAGTTGAGGCGGCACTGTCACACCTTCATTTTTCCATTAAATTGATTGAAATTTTGGCAAAGCAATCTTCGACAAAGGCCGGGGTTTGGTATTGCATTTCAGCTTGGTGGCTTAAAAACTAATGAGTGAGTTTGGTCATTAAAAATCGGAAACTTGTAATTAAAATTATTTTTTTATTAAACGATCCAAAAACAATTTCATCTTATTCTTCGTCATTTTCTGATTCCAAAAACATATACATATGTTATATTTGGATTAAAAACAAGCTCTGAAAATTTAAAATATAAAAATTATGATCAAAATTAAATTTCTGAAATCGTTTTAAAAACTATTTCATCTTATTCCTTGTCGGTTCCTGATTCCAAAAACATATAGATATGATATGTTTGGATTAAAAACACGCTCAGAAAGTTAAAACGAAGAGAGGTACAGTAAAGCGTGCTATGAAGCACAGCGCAATCGCTACCGCGCCAAACAGGCTCGTCACTTTCACTGCCTTTTGCACTAGCGGCGGACTATGTTCAGTTTCATTCTGTGAGTTCCACAGCTTGACTAAATGTAGTAATTTCGCCTTACGCGACTTGTTTTTACTTCCAGTAAAAATCTCGTACGCGAAAATGGGATGCGGGCGAAAGGATAATTCCAATATGTGATCTCGCGCAAACGAATGTCGCGCTACCCTCCCTCCACCCCTTCCACCAACAAGACTAACAGGGGACAAGGGAGTATAAATTTCGTACACCTGACATGGGAAGTTAAATTGCTCGTGTTAGGGTGAAGTAATTTATTCGTTTTTTATTCGTCTGGGAAGTAACATTTGTGTACGAAATGTTTACTCAGAACTCACCTGTCGTGGGGAGTAATTTTCTCGTGTAATGGGGGAATGGGTTTTTTCGTAAAGGGAGTAACATTTTCGTACGAAATTTTTACTCCGGAGTAAAAATCTCGTGGGAGTAATTTTCTCGTGTTACACCGGCGGTGAATCTGACGGTGACTGATCACAAAACGTTTTGCGAAATACACTTTCGCTATGCGATCCACAGTCTCAAACCGCAGCGGGCCTTGAATAAACTCAGAAAAGCATGCTGCCGATTAAGGGCCGGCAGCTGCACAAACAACCCCTGCAGTTAAATGCCGCAGCCGAGAGGCACAGTTATCCCCTGGTTTTGTGAAACAACAGTTGCGATTTTCTCCAAACGATTGCGTTGGCATCGATCTGAAACAGAACGGAGGCGGAGTGAGGGTTGAGGGAGGGAAGGGGGTTGGGAGGAGGAAGGGGGAAGAGAGATGTAGACTGTGAAACTTGAAAATAAGGTTTGGGAGTACGTAAAGAGGGGGGATGTTCGAATTTGGAACTTGAAAATAAGGGGGGGGGGGGGGGAGCGGGAGGTGGAAAGAACTTGAAAATAAGGGGGGGGGGAGGGAGCGGGAGGTGGAAAGAACTTGAAAATAATGGGGGGGGGGGAGGGAGCGGGAGGTGGAAAGAACTTGAAAATAAGGGGGGGGGGGGAGGGAGCGGGAGATGGAAGGTCTGGGAGTAAATAGGGGGGGGGGGGGGGGTAAAACGTGAAACTTGTAAATAAGGAGGGTACGGGAGGGAGAGGGGTATTGCAGAGCGTGGAACGTGAAAACAAAAAGGTGAGGGAGTGGTAAGAGGGTGGGTGCGAGTGGGATACAGATTGTAGAACTTGGAAATAGGGTGGGGAGAGGGAGGATGATGGGGATGCAGACTGTGGAACTTGAAAGACAGAAAGGGAAGGAATGGAAGAGGTAGGGGGATACACAAACGCAGTCAGCGGAAAGAACGAGGGCGGCCTGAAAGCGATTGAAACCCCTTGATTGCCTTTGCTGGTGGTCGCAGTGTGCACTTTGAATCGGCGGACTATCTCGCACGGATCAATTGTTACAGGCGTGGTAATTTCACTATGAACACCCACCCGTTAGAGTGTGACAAGCGAAACGTGTTTGAACTTTTTGTGAGTTGCTGGGCGTGAAACAAAAAATAATAAACAACACAGAGCGATACGACATAAAGGGTAACCGATATCATTGAAATCGCTCGCTCTGTCTGTCTGTTTCTCTGTGTCTGTCTCAGTCTAAGTGTCTGTGTGTCTGTGTGTCTGTGTGTCTGTGTGTGTGTGTGTGTGTCTCTCTCTGTGTGTGTGTGTGTGTCGTGTGTGTGTGTGTGTGTGTGTGTCTCTCTCTCTCTCTGTCTCTCTTTCTTAGTCTCTCTCTCAGTCTCTCTCTCCCCCTCTCTCTCTCTCTCTCTCTCTCTCTCTCTCTCTCTCTCTCTCTCTCTCTCTCTCTCTCTCTCTTTATCTGTCTCCCTCCCTCTCAGTCTCCCCTATCCCTCTCTGTCTCTCTCACACCCTCTGTCTCCATTTCCTTCCCTCCCTCTCTCCCTCTCTCTTTCTTTCTCCCTCCCTCCCTCCCCTATCCTTTTCTCTCCCCTGCTCCCTCCCTCCTTCCCCACCTTCTCTCTCTCTCTCTTCTCTCTCTCTCTCTCTCTCTCTCTCTCTCTCTCTCTCTCTCTCTCTCTCTCTCCCCTCTCTGTCTCTCTCCACCTTTCTCTTTCTCTCTCTCTCTCTCTCTCTCCCTCTCTCTCTCTCTCTCTCTCTCTTTTTACCTCCCCCTCTATCACTTAATAAATGTAATTGTTTTTATTATTTTATACATTTACATATTTACTTTTGGTCTGTCCTTCTAGCTCTCTTCCTCCTCCGTCCGCCCCCCCTCCTTTCCGCATTGCCCCATCCCCCTAATATCTATCTCTTTATCTACGAATTTCCCGCCCTTGATACTTGGACGTGAGGACAGGCTGGAGTGTGATTGTGATGCAGAGTGCGTGCGGAGGAAAGCTTGCAGCGAGTCCAGCCAAAGGGCGAGCGATGCGGTGCGAATATGACAGTAATCCACAGTCCTGGCCCCAAATCCTATCTTCAAAGCCAAGCAACGTCATATATCCTCCTCGCTTTTGTCAGGTTAGGAGCAACCCCTTAGGACTTGAATTTCAAGAGAGAAAAAAACAATATCGTGTCCTCGGTGAAAGAAGTTATGAACGTTTCATCTATATGCTAACAGTTGCACCGGTTGTGCATGTAATTCATACAATGAACACCCGCTTTTGTTCTCGATTAATTTTCCCGACGCAGATGATTCCAATTTCCCGAGGGAAAGGCTTTTTCTCCTCAAACCAATCCCGTGTAAAATGAAACGTCATGTCTTGCAAACGGTTACATTTTTCTCCAACACGAAGAATACTTTTATTTGCTGAAGAAACGGAGTGTCAGATTTTGATGTGTCCACTGCTGATATATACGAGAAGACAAGAAGAGAATGGTTGAAATAAATCAATAAAAGCTCGGTGAATTATTCATCGAGTGTAATCGATGATTTGTACGACCTAATTTCAGTTGAAGAGAAACTGCGGAGAGAAGGGCAAGTTAACAGAGAGCTCAAGACTGACAGGCGGAAGTAAAACAATGTGATTGCGCGTGTCCTTTTTCCTCAGCGAAATATAAACACCTGATCCAATTAACACTTCGTGTCCCTGCGCGGCGTAAAGTTCAGCCAAGGCTGGGGGAAATCCATCATTGTCCGAGTTAAACAAAACCTTGGAATATTTGCGGTGTGATTACGTTTTGATCGATGACTTCCTTAACGAGGTAAAAGCACAGATCAGTTTTCAATCATATCTCTTTCCTTGCACTAAGTCACTTCCGGGGATAAATATTGGTTTCGCACATTAACAGAAAAATCATATCGGTATCTATATCTTTTAACATTCGAATGCAGCAGATAACAGAAAAATACTTCCACCCCAAAACGGAGTGTGGCTGCCTGCCTTGCACTACGTCACTTCCGGGGATAAATATTGGTTTCGCACATTAAAAGAAAAATCATGTCAGTGTCTATATCCTTTAACATTTGAATACATAAGATTAAAGAACAATTCTTCCTCCCCAAAACGGAGTATGGCTGCCTAAATGGCGGGGGAAGGCGGAGGGGGGGGGGGGGCGGTCATACACGTAAAAAAACAAAACAAAAAAAACGTATGCACAAACACAAACACTGTAAACAGAAGTGTTCCATTTTTTTACATGTTCTTTTGTAAGCATTTGTGAACACTGTAAGACATACGATATAGCTCATGAAAATGTAGCACACATGGTCAACACGAAATAGTGTTTACAATGTGTGCAAATTTTGCAAGTAGAAATGTATAGTATTTCACACAGTGTTCACAATTGGTTGCAAAGAGTGGAACACTTCAGTTTACATTGCAAGTACACTTGGGAGCTGCAGCGCATGAACGAAGAATAAGAAGAAGAAGAATACTTATAAGGTAGTCCTTGAATCCTGTCCATGAAAACGATTATGCAAACCCCGGCATATCTGTCTACGCTTTTACCATGATATAAGAGCATATCATCCACTTTGTCGAACACCGAGAATCAACGGTTTAGGATACGAAACTCGTTAAAAGTTAGGAGATCGAATCGAGAATTTAGCAAAATAATTCCAACACGTTCCACTGCAGCAGCAGCAGCAGCATCGGCATCATTATCATCGTCGTCGTCGTCGTCGACACCACATCATCATCATCATCATCAGCAGCAGCAGCAGCAGCAGCATCGGCATCATCATCGTCGTCGTCGTCGTCGTCGTCGTCGTCGTCGTCGACACCACATCATCATCATCATCATCATCATCATCATCATCATCATCATCATCATTGACAGTCGTCTGGGGAACCTGAGGGCAGAGGAGGTAGAGACCCTTTCTCCAGGTTGTTCTGTTGGCTGCGGTCCACATGAGGTCACGAAAGGACATCTGCGTCCAGAACTTAACGTTGACGGACCACATCTTGCGCTGTCTTACGCGTCAGAATTCTCCTTCGACGGTGCCTTGCATTACGGTTTTGGAGAGGGTGTTATGCTGTGTGCCGTAGCCAAACCTTGCAAACTACTGTCGCCTGACGGCTGGCAGGATACGTGCTTGGGGACCCACGATGCTCGTGACAAAGCTCCGCACATAATCGTTGGTATTGTTGGGGGTGCGGAGCACTTCCCCGAGACACGTGGACTCGAATGCCTGGATTTTTCTTTAGTCGTCAACCAGGATTGTCCACAGCCGTAGAGCAGAATGGAGACAAATAGAGACCTGAAGAGTGTGATGTTTGTTTGTAAGCTGATGTTGCTGTTTCACCCCCTGTTCATCAGGTGTCGTGTTTGCATGGACATGATTGCTACTGGGCAGGTGTCGTGTTTGCATAGACAGGATTTATAATGGGCAGGTGTCGTGTTTGCATGGACAGGATTGCTACTGGGCAGGTGTTGTGTTTGCATGGACAGGATTTCTAGTGGGCAGGTGTCGTGTTTGCATGGACAGGATTTCTAGTGGGCAGGTGTCGTGTTGCATGGACAGGATTTCTAGTGGGCAGGTGTCGTGTTTGCATGGACAGGATTGCTACTGGGCAGGTGTCGTGTTTGCATGGACAGGATTTCTAGTGGGCAGGTGTCGTGTTTGCATGGACAGGATTTCTAGTGGGCAGGTGTCGTGTTTGCATGGACAGGATTTCTAGTGGGCAGGTGTTGTGTTTGCATGGACAGGATTTCTAGTGGGCAGGTGCCGTGTTTGCATGGACATGATTGCTACTGGGCAGGTGTCGTGTTTGCATGGACAGGATTTCTAGTGGGCAGGTGTCGTGTTTGCATGGACAGGATTTCTAGTGGGCAGGTGTCGTGTTTGCATGGACAGGATTTCTAGTGGGCAGGTGTCGTGTTGCATGGACAGGATTTCTAGTGGGCAGGTGTCGTGTTTGCATGGACAGGATTGCTACTGGGCAGGTGTTGTGTTTGCATGGACAGGATTTCTAGTGGGCAGGTGCCGTGTTTGCATGGACATGATTTCTAGTGGGCAGGTGTCGTGTTTGCATGGACAGGATTTCTAGTGGGCAGGTGTTGTGTTTGCATGGACAGGATTTCTAGTGGGCAGGTGTCGTGTTTGCATGGACAGGATTTCTAGTGGGCAGGTGTTGTGTTTGCATGGACAGGATTTCTAGTGGGCAGGTGTTGTGTTTGCATGGACAGGATTTCTAGTGGGCAGGTGTCGTGTTTGCATGGACAGGATTTCTAGTGGGCAGGTGTTGTGTTTGCATGGACAGGATTTCTAGTGGGCAGGTGTCGTGTTTGCATGGACAGGATTTCTAGTGGGCAGGTGTTGTGTTTGCATGGACAGGATTTCTAGTGGGCAGGTGTTGTGTTTGCATGGACAGGATTTCTAGTGGGCAGGTGTTGTGTTTGCATGGACAGGATTGCTACTGGGCAGGTGTCGTGTTTGCATGGACAGGATTTCTACTGGGCAGGTGTTGTGTTTGCATGGACAGGATTGCTACTGGGCAGGTGTTGTGTTTGCATGGACAGGATTTCTAGTGGGCAGGTGTTGTGTTTGCATGGACAGGATTTCTAGTGGGCAGGTGTCGTGTTTGCATGGACAGGATTTCTAGTGGGCAGGTGTTGTGTTTGCATGGACAGGATTTCTACTGGGCAGGTGTTGTGTTTGCATGGACAGGATTTCTACTGGGCAGGTGTTGTGTTTGCATGGACAGGATTTCTACTGGGCAGGTGTTGTGTTTGCATGGACAGGATTTCTACTGGGCAGGTGTTGTGTTTGCATGGACAGGATTGCTACTGGGCAGGTGCATGCTCCCAAATACTTGAAGTTGGCCACGACTTACAAGGGCTGTCCATTCGTGGTGATGTTCGTGCTGTTCACCACGACCTTGGACTGTTCAGGACTGACTTCCATCCCATAAGAGTGGCTGTTGCAATGAGTCTGATAGTGAGATCTTGAAGCTTATTGTTATATGAAGTCTTATATCGCGCGCGTATCTCCAGACTCGGACTCAAGGCGCAGGGATCTATTTATGCCGTGTGAGATGGAATTTTTTACACAATACATCACGCATCCACATCGACCAGTAGATCGCAGCCATTTCGGCGCATATCCTACTTTTCACGGCCTATTATTCCAAGTCACACGGGTATTTTGGTGGACATTTTTTATCTATGCCTTTACAATTTTGCCAGGAAAGACCCTTTTGTCAATCGTGGGATCTTTAACGTGCACACCCCAATGTAGTGTACACGAAGGGACCTCGGTTTTTCGTCTCATCCGAAAGACTAGCACTTGAACCCACCACCTAGGTTAGGAAAGGGGGGAGAAAATTGCTAACGCCCTGACCCAGGGTCGAACTCGCAACCTCTCGCTTCCGAGCGCAAGTGCGTTACCACTCGGCCACACAGTAATTGCCTCAAAATAAGGTCGAAGGCTGCATATGAGCCTGTCACCAATGGATATGGAGGTGTGGTGGTCTTGGATGATCTCCTGTAGGATTTTTTTCAGAAACATTTTGAAAAGTACATTGGAAAGTAGACAACATTGCCTGGAGCAACACTTGCCTGAAAAAAACGTTCTCGTAGCTAGCTGTTAGGTAGAACTGGATTGTTTGGTGTATTGTTTTAAGGGATTCTCTCCAACTAAACATGATCGCAAATCGACCAAAAGCTACACACGGTACGTTCTCATGAGACTATGTCCTACTTTGTCTCCCCTGACATTAGTGACACGTTCTTACGTTGGACATAACGGATTTTAATTCCTGAATCCAATCGGTTTTGTCAGTCAAAACGAATATGTACCCGCCTACAATAAACAAAATATGACAAACAGAATGGTGAGGTGTTTTTTTTATAATTTTTTAGAAGGGTATTGTCGAGTAACTACATTCAAATGTTCAGTGAACTTCTTCAGATTAAATTGGCAAGAAAACTTGTCCAAAATGGCGTCTTAGATAGTCTTTGTCTGAGGATGAAGTATAGGAGTAGCACACACACACGTACACACACACACACGTACACACACACACACACACACACACACACACAAATACACACACACACACACACACACACACACACACACACACACACACATACACAAAAAAGGACTGGGCCACTCACAATGCGATTAGTATACACCAAGATGAAGAACAACAACTTTTTTTTGTTATATTTAGTCAAGTTTTGACTAAATATTTTAACGTAGAGGGGGGAATCGAGACGAGGGTCGTGGTGTATGTGTGTGTGTGTGTGTGTGTGTGTCTGTCTGTCTGTCTGTGTGTGTGTGTAGAGCGATTCAGACTAAACTACTGGACCGATCTTTATGAAATTTGACATGAGAGTTCCTGGGTATGAAATCCCCATACGTTTTTTTCATTTTTTTGATAAATGTCTTTGATGACGTCATATCCGGCTTTTCGTGAAAGTTGAGGCGGCCCTGTCACGCTCTCATTTTTCAACCAAATTGGTTGAAATTTTGGTCAAGTAATCTTCGACGAAGGCCGGGGTTTGGTATTGCATTTCAGCTTGGTGGCTTAAAAACTAATGAGTGAGTTTGGTCATTAAAAATCTGAAAATTGTAAAAAAAAAAAAATTTTTATAAAACGATCCAAATTTACGTACATCTTATTCTTTATCATTTTCTGATTCCAAAAATATATAAATATATTATATTTGGATTAAAAACAAGCTCTGAAAATTAAAAATATAAAAATTATTATCAAAATTAAATTGTCCAAATCAATTTTAAAACACCTTCATCTTATTTCTTGTCGGTTCCTGATTCCAAAAACATATAGATATGATATGTTTGGATTAAAAACACGCTCAGAAAGTTAAAACGAAGAGAGGTACAGAAAAGCGTGCTATCCTTCTCAGCGCAAGTACTACCCCGCTCTTCTTGTCAATTTCACTGCCTTTGCCGTGCGCGGTGGACTGACGATGCTACGAGTATACGGTCTTGCTGCGTTGCATTGCGTTCAGTTTCATTCTGTGAGTTCGACAGCTACTTGACTAAATGTTGTATTTTCGCCTTACGCGACTTGTTAAGAATCGCTGTAACAGCGACTCGCCTCTCTCCCAAGATAAACAAGTCGCGTAAGGCGAAAATACAACATTTAGTCAAGTAGCTGTCGAACTCACAGAATGAAACTGAACGCAATGCAACGCAGCAAGACCGTATACTCGTAGCATCGTCAGTCCACCGCTCATGGCAAAGGCAGTGAAATTGACAAGAAGAGCGGGGTAGTAGTTGCGCTAAGAAGGATAGCACGCTTTTCTGTACCTCTCTTTGTTTTAACTTTCTGAGCGTGTTTTTAATCCAAACATATCATATCTATATGTTTTTGGAATCAGGAACCGACAAGGAATAAGATGAAAGTGTTTTTAAATTGATTTCGACAATTTCATTTTGATAATAATTTTTATATATTTAATTTTCAGAGCTTGTTTTTAATCCAAATATAACATATTTATATGTTTTTGGAATTAGAAAATGATGGAGAATAAGATGAACGTAAATTTGGATCGTTTTATAAATTTTTATTTTTTTTTACAATTTTCAGATTTTTAATGACCAAAGTCATAAATTAATTTTTAAGCCACCAAGCTGAAATGCAATACCGAAGTCCGGGCTTCGTCGAAGATTACTTGACCAAAATTTCAACCAATTTGGTTGAAAAATGAGAGCGTGACAGTGCCGCCTCAACTTTCACGAAAAGCCGGATATGACGTCATAAAAGACATTTATCAAAAAAATGAAAAAAACATCTGGGGATTTCATACCCAGGAACTCTCATGTCAAATTTCATAAAGATCGGTCCAGTAGTTTAGTCTGAATCGCTCTACACACACACACAGACAGACACACACACACACACACACACACACACACACACACACACACACACACACACACACACACACACACACACACGCACGCACATACACCACGACCCTCGTCTCGATTCCCCCTCTACGTTAAAACATTTAGTCAAAACTTGACTAAATGTAAAAACAAGTCGCGTAAGGCGAAATTACAACATTTAGTCAAGCTGTGGAACTCACAGAATGAAACTGAACGCACTGCATTTTTTCACAATGACCGTAGTCCGCCGCTTGTGCAAAACGGAGTGAAACTGACGATCCTGTTCAGCGCGGTAGTAGTTTCGCTGTGCTGCATAGCACGCTTTTCTGTACCTCTCCTCGTTTTAACTTTCTGAGTGTGTTTTTAATCCAAACATATCATATCTATATGTTTTTGGAATCAGGAACCGACAAGGAATATGATGAAATTGTTTTTAAATCGATTTCGGAAATTTAATTTTGATCATAATTTTTATATTTTTAATTTTCAGAGCTTGTTTTTAATCCAAATATAACATATTTATATTTTTTTGGAATCAGAAAATGATGAAGAATAAGATGTACGTAAATTTGGATCGTTTTATAAAAAAAACATTTTAATTACAATTTTCAGATTTTTAATGACTAAAGTTATTAATTAATTTTTAAACCACCAAGCTAAAATGCAATACCGAAGTCCGGCCTTCGTCGAAGATTGCTTTACAAAAATTTCAATCAATTTGATTGAAAAATGAGGGTGTGACAGTGCCGCCTCAACTTTTACAAAAAGCCGGATATGACGTCATCAAAAGTATTTATCGAAAAAATGATAAAAAAAATCCGGGGATATCATTCCCAGGAACTCTCATGTAAAATTTCATAAAGATCGGTCCAGTAGTTTGGTCTGAATCGCTCTACACACACACACGCACAGACAGACAGACAGACAGACAGACACACACACACACACACACACACACACACACACACACACACACACACACACACACACACACACACACGCACACACACACACACACATACACCATGACCCTCGCCTCGATTCTCCCTCTATGTTAAAACATTTAGTCAAAACTTGACTAAATGTAAAAACCTGCAAATGTTCAGCTTTCATGTTATTTTTCATCCCGTTATTTTTCTTAAAAATCTCGTGGAAAAAATACATTAGCATCGCATGTTGGGTTTAATCACAGCACGGTGATTAAAAGAGTAATCGCGTGTAAAATAATCTGAAAAAAAGTTCTAAGCAGATATTGAACCCTCACAAAAATAGTTCTTATGAAATGTATAGATATTTAGTTCAATCAATCAGTCATTCGATCAGTGTGTGTGTGTGTGTGTGTGTGTGTGTGTGGGTGTGTGTGTGTGTGTGTGTGTGTCCGTGCGTGTGTATGTGTGTGTACGTGTGTGTGTGTGTGTGTGTGTGTGTGTCTGTCTGTCTGTCTGTCTGTCTGTCTCTCTCTCTCTCTCTCTCTCTCTCTCTTCCTGTCTGTCTGTCTGTGTGCATGTGAACTACAAGTGTACGTCCCCTACTTATCAACGATAAACCCAGAAATAAGTCGAAAAATAATATCGGTCTTTACAGCGTCTCTGATCAAACCCAGATCGGCAGAATACCAAGATCTATATGACCGTATTGGTCTGTCTGGCAGACATCAAGCACACAAAGCTTGGATCAACCCAATTAGTCCCGTCTGAAGACCTCTCAAGACCTCTGATGACAGGCCGGAATCTGCGGCAAAGAGGGAAAATGCTATGTTCTGTCAATCAGTTGACCAAATGGAGTGATCAAAACGAAGTATCAGTTGGCCTCATCCAGAACTGAATGGGTTGGTCGGGGTTTTTTGTTTTGTGTGTTGTGGGGTTTTTATTTTTATTTTTATTTGGGGGGAGGGGGGGAGGGGGGGTCGTCGTTATTGTTTAGAACATCGAGTTTAGTACAACCTTGGTGTTCAGTATCAAATCACGAGGAAGACAGAAGATGAGTAGTTAGGTAGACCGACATGGAAACAGGAGG
Source organism: Littorina saxatilis (assembly GCF_037325665.1). Classification (NCBI taxonomy): domain Eukaryota; kingdom Metazoa; phylum Mollusca; class Gastropoda; order Littorinimorpha; family Littorinidae; genus Littorina; species Littorina saxatilis. Next base: position 78,582,313 of record NC_090256.1, on the reverse strand, counting down.
ACGGATGGACTTGCAACTTAGACACAAACGACGGTGCCGGTGGAGCGCCAAAATAAAAACAAGTCGCGTAAGGCGAAAATACAATATTTAGTCAAGTAGCTGTCGAACTCACAGAATGAAACTGAACGCAATGCCATTTTTCAGCAAGACCGTATACTCGTAGCATCGTCAGTCCACCGCTCACGGCATAGGCAGTGAAATTGACAAGAAGAGCGGGGTAGTAGTTACGCTAAGAAGGATAGCACGCTTTTCTGTACCTCTCTTTGTTTTAACTTTCTGAGCGTGTTTTTAATCCAAACATATCATATCTATATGTTTTTGGAATCAGGAACCGACAAGGAATAAGATGAAAGTGTTTTTAAATTGATTTCGAAAAAAAAATTTTGATAATAATTTTTATATATTTAATTTTCAGAGCTTGTTTTTAATCCGAATATAACATATTTATATGTTTTTGGAATCAGCAAATGATGGAGAATAAGATAAACGTAAATTTGGATCGTTTTATAAATTTTTATTTTTTTTTACAATTTTCAGATTTTTAATGACCAAAGTCATTAATTAATTTTTAAGCCACCAAGCTGAAATGCAATACCGAAGCCCGGGCTTCGTCGAAGATTACTTGACCAAAATTTCAACCAATTTGGTTGAAAAATGAGGGCGTGACAGTGCCGCCTCAACTTTCACGAAAAGCCGGATATGACGTCATCAAAGACATTTATCAAAAAAATGAAAAAAACGTTCCGAGATTTCATACCCAGGAACTCTCATGTCAAATTTCATAAAGATCGGTCCAGTAGTTTAGTCTGAATCGCTCTACACACACACACACACACACAGACACACACACAGACACACACACACACGCACACACGCACATACACCACGACCCTCGTTTCGATTCCCCCTCGATGTTAAAATATTTAGTCAAAACTTGACTAAATATAACAAGTCGCGTAAGGCGAAAATACAATATTTAGTCAAGTAGCTGTCGAACTCACAGAATGAAACTGAACGCAATGCCATTTTTCAGCAAGACCGTATACTCGTAGCATCGTCAGTCCACCGCTCATGGCAAAGGCAGTGAAATTGACAAGAAGAGCGGGGTAGTAGTTGCGCTAAGAAGGATAGCACGCTTTTCTGTACCTCTCTTTGTTTTAACTTTCTGAGCGTGTTTTTAATCCAAACATATCATATCTATATGTTTTTGGAATCAGGAACCGACAAGGAATAAGATGAAAGTGTTTTTAAATTGATTTCGACAATTTCATTTTGATAATAATTTTTATATATTTAATTTTCAGAGCTTGTTTTTAATCCGAATATAATATATTTATATGTTTTTGGAATCAGCAAATGATGGAGAATAAGATAAACGTAAAGTTGGATCGTTTTATAAATTTTTATTTTTTTTTACAATTTTCAGATTTTTAATGACCAAAGTCATAAATTAATTTTTAAGCCACCAAGCTGAAATGCAATACCGAAGTCCGGGCTTCGTCGAAGATTACTTGACCAAAATTTCAACCAATTTGGTTGAAAAATGAGGGCGTGACAGTGCCGCCTCAACTTTCACGAAAAGCCGGATATGACGTCATAAAAGACATTTATCAAAAAAATGAAAAAAACGTTCGGGGATTTCATACCCAGGAACTCTCATGTCAAATTTCATAAAGATCGGTCCAGTAGTTTAGTCTGAATCGCTCTACACACACACACAGACACACACACACACGCACGCACATACACCACGACCCTCGTTTCGATTCCCCCTCGATGTTAAAATATTTAGTCAAAACTTGACTAAATATAAGGAGCAGGTATCGGACATCGATGAAGGGGCGGACAACTCGTGATTGTCTAGCAGGCAGAGGCATCTTCACCGAAAAACGTAGAGGTTGGGCTTTAAATGGATACGATTGACTTAACCGTTTGGGGGAAGTTACGGGCAAGTTTGAAAAATCTGAATAATCTGAGGACCCCACTGTACCTTAATCTAGACGCACGTGAGAGGATTTGCTCAAAAACGCACCACATGGTAATTAATTGAATCAAAGTGAGCGAATATCGAGTGCGCTTCAGGGCGCTGCCTCCATCGGGTGTTGGAAACAAAGAGTAGCCAAGAAGCGCCGCCTGGCGAAAAGACGCGAGCGCCATTAGTGACGCGGTATCATAGTACTAGTACGTTCATCACGTACGCAAACAAGGGAAGTAACAGAGTGGAAATTAACCAAACTAATCACCACAAAGAATGTTCTTTCTTTGCCTTTTCTGCGACTTTTAATTAGGTGTTTAAAATACTTCCGTTAGCAAAGTAAAGACAGTCCTCCTGCGTGGTAGTATTATTTGTTACGCAGAATCTTATGGTATAACTTTGGAAGCGATCTGAGGGCCTTTTTAAGGTAATATCCCTTTAAGTTTGCATGGTTGCGGGCTATCTGTCTCAACCTGGATGTACCGTACCATTAACACATAGTATTTTACCGCAGCAGCGGAAGCGAATGGTGGACGTGCCTACGTAGGGCCGAGTCATCGTTCTGAGCACAGAAAACAAGCACGGCGCAGGGCGGATCTTAGCTTAGTCGGTACCGCCCTGGCTGTCAAACCAATTCGTCGTTCGTCGCAATTGGCGCGGGTTCGAACCCGAGTTTGGCGAGGGATTTTTTTTCCCAAAGTCAACTTTGTGCAGACTCTACTTTGTGTCCGAACACCCCTGCGTGCACACATACGCACGGTATTTCAAGCTACTTAGCTAACAGATAAAGTCTTTAGGCTTTGAACACACGAGCACATGCACGCATGCTTGCATAATCGTTCATCTCGTCCTCTCGTCGGCATGATCGTATCTCGATACCTTGACGTGACAAACAATAGTTGCCGTCGAGTCAAAATTTGGGCTTGGACAGCACTGGGTGTATTCAAATCAAAATCGTTACACCATTATCCTCAGTGCATTACCAATAAATATCCTCATAACTTTCAAATGCAATTATTGTTGCAATCTCTCATTCAACAGTTTTTCCCCAACTTGAGCAACTACCGTGGTACAACACTTTAATACGTGTGTTGCGGCTTTTTCAGTGTAACAGCTGGCGGGTCTGTAATACTAGTAATGACCAAGACCGGGAGTGAAAATAAATGTAGGAAAAATGGCAGCCCCAGAACAGTTGGTGACATCTCGTGTATTCAGGCATGAGACCAAGGGTAGGGCGGATGGTGGCGAGAGAGGTGAAGGGACGGGGAATGTTTACAGTGCCGTGTGCCGGGCTGAGAGCAGTGCCCGCCAATGTTTAGCTCAGGCACCGTCGCGTCAGACGCGAATTAGTTCTATGCAGGAAAATGCAGCGCTATTCTGGCCATCTGGCCAACTGTCGTCCTCATCTCCAAGGCAGACTGATACCAAGAGGTGTAAGTTACACCCGCCTTGAGGCTCAGGCATTTTCAAACGCTCGACTCAAGACTATATTGCCAAACATTCAAACTCTCCGAATTCATTGCGTGTACTGTTTGTCCCGTAGTCTCGACCAGTACGCGAGAGTTCCTGGGATCTTGCGTAGTGTACGTCAAGAAATCATACTGAACATTTAGATTACGGGGAGGAATTGTACAATCCCATATCATTTGGTTCCCACTTGGCCAGTTCTACACGAATGAAGCTGGTCCAGGCCCGACTTGTGATGACTGTAATTCCAAGTGTGATTCAAACTAGCCAACGTGAGCGTAATAAGCACTTCCCGTCTTCGTGTCAGTGCTCGCAACTAGAATCTGACTGCAATTTGGCGCCGCCTGGTGCGTCAGAAAATAATGATGCAACAACGTTTTAAATGTTGTTCAGCCTCCAATGGTGTGGTACCATCACTCGTGAACAAAACTTGTGCGACTACTTCGATGCGCAACGTGGATACATTGTCATTGTTGGGACTTTGTCTGTGTAAAAGTGCCCGGTCTGGATTACCAGTGGTGACAGAGACGGTAAGAAATGAAGGCGGGAAGTAATGACAGCCCCTCTGGGCCCAAATAAAAGTCGTCAACAGCTCAGTGGTTGAGCTTGATACTTGGCGACAGACAGCGCAACAGATGGGCCATGCAGGTAACTGCAGCACGCACGGTGACTTGCTCTAAATTTCACAACAGTGAAGTTCACTTTACTAACATGGTTAATCACTGAAAGCAAAAACGTGTCTTCAGATTTGTGCCATGTTGCGTGGTTGTTCTGCTGTGATAGTGTTCGTGCCTTGGTGGCCTTCTGTTGAAGCTTGTGAGGGATGATTGTGTCTTTCTACCCTCGCTTTTCTCCCTTCGTCAGAGGCAGAGAGTAGAGGGACAGAAGGAAGAGGGGGAGGAGGAGGAGGAGGAGGGTGTTCCTTATCACAACATCTGGCTACCCTTCGTGGTTGTGAAATCAGAACTCGTGGCAGTTGATAAAGCTGTACCCGGGTCGTTCAGCCACCTGCCGCTGCATGACATTTCTCCCTTTTCACTGTTAGCGGGAAAAGGAGTGTTTGTTCACATCGAAAGGGATAATCTGTTATTTGCTGACCCGGCAGCTGGTCATGACAGATATGTGGGCACACTTGCGTGCCAGGCGTATTGCGGAGAAGATTATCTTAAAGGGGGAGATGATTGATGAGGAGGACGAGGAGGAAGAAGAGAACGACGACAATGACGCAGAGGAGGACGGCGACGACGATGATGATGACGAGGAGGGGAAGGAGGAGAAGGAGAAGTAGTAGTACAACGACAACGATGATGATGAGGAGGAGGAGGTGGAGGAAGAGGACGACGATGATGATGATGATGATGATGATGATGATGATGATGATGATGATGATGATGATGATGATGATGATGATGATGATGATGACGACGACGACGACGACAATGATAACAACAACACTTATGACAAATATTGCAGCAGAAGTAACAGCTCCTTAGCAAAAAGGACGAGACAGAGAAAGGCGCAAGGCTCTGGGGTGCACGGGGGCATGGAGCGGACGGGATGAAAAGAGTGCAGCCTATCGATCCCCTCAACGCCGTGCGATGAGCCCTCCTTGTCCGCACCAACCTGCCTCCCCCGGGGGGTGAAAAAAGGACAATCATGTAGCCTCCCCTCTTCAGCGCCATCTTCATTCAATAAGTGTCTTCTCGTGTTGAATTTCTTCCTCTCCATAAAACCCGAGTCATCCTTTTTATGACATTTCCCAGGGCAAAGCCTACTAAACTTCAAGAGTTGAAAACCCATTGCTGGCTGTCCTGCACGCATGCGCACCCGGTGCGGAAGAAAGATAACCCTCTCCCTGTTGCCATCTTAGCCACTTTTTTCTGCTCCGTTTACAACTTTGGGACTGCCGTTTGAAAGACTGTTCGCCGGCCTTGGAATAACGTCAGTCAAGTGAGAGTTACTGTCTGCGCCTCCTCACAAGTCATTTTAATGACTTGCTTGAAAAGGCATGGCCCCATGTAACGACTGGTACTGGAGTGTCCTCCCAACGCTACCATCCGGTATTAATATTGATAAGGCGGATCTGTCAGATGCTCTCTCTATTCATTTGTCTCTCCCTCGCTCTCTCCCTCCCACCCCGCCCCCAATCTCCATCTCCTATATTCTGTCCTCCTCTCTCTCTCCCCCCCCCCTCCTAATACCCTCTCCTCTCCCCCTTTATCGATAGTGCCCTTTCTCATTTTTTCTCTCCTCTTTCCTCCTTTCCCCTGGTCCCTAACGTCTCTCCCTGGCCCCTCTCCCCATGCCCCCCTCTCACCCCAGTTTCCTTTATCACTACTCTCCTCCCTCCCCTCTCTTCCCCCTGGTCCCCTGCTATCTCTCTCTCCCTCTCTCTCCCTCTCTCTCTCTCTCTCTCTCTCTCTCTCTCTCTCTCTCTCTCTCCCTCTCTCTCTTGGAAAGCATTGTTCTTCAATTGTAATAGAGAGCAAAAGTGCACCTTACGTACTTTATAATAGACAATGTTTGGAAATAACTCTGTCGGGTTCGTATAAGTTCTGAAAGAGTGAATACTCTTGGTTTTATTGAGGCAAACTTTCCCACGTGACATTATAGGCCAATCACTAGCGAGGGGTGTGACGTACTTCACACGTGGACAAGGAGCAAATTATCAAATTAAGGTGACACACTATTTCTCCTTGACCGTACACAAATCAAATCAAACCTACTAAACAGCTACACACAGAAGCGGTGTCTACACTTGAAATTCACCGACATTAGTTCACTCAAATCAAACCTACTAAACAGCTACACACAGAAGCGGTGTCTACACTTGAGATTCACCGACATTAGTTCACTCAAATCAAACCTACAAGACAGCAACACACAGAAGCGGTGTCTACACTTGAGATTCACCGACATTAGTTCACTCAAATCAAACCTACAAGACAGCAACACACAGAAGCGGTGTCTACACTTGAGATTCACCGACATTAGTTCACTCAAATCAAACCTACAAGACAGCTACACAAAGAAGCGGTGTCCACACGTGAGATTCACCGACATTAGTTCACTCAAATCAAACCTACAAGACAGCAACACACAGAAGCGGTGTCTACACTTGAGATTCACCGACATTAGTTCACTCAAATCAAACCTACTAAACAGCTACACACAGAAGCGGTGTCTACACTTGAGATTCACCGACATTAGTTCACTCAAATCAAACCTACAAGACAGCAACACACAGAAGCGGTGTCTACACTTGAGATTCACCGACATTAGTTTACTCAAATCAAAGCTCTTGGACAGGCCTGATGAAGTCATGTTTCCGCCACAATAGACGATGTTTGGAAATAACTCTTTTTATGCGCTGTGCCAGAGTTGTATTACTTGAAGGAGAGGCAGGATGTAAGCAAGGCGATGCAGATAGAGTCACTGTGTACAATGATTTCCAATGTATAATAATAATAATAATAATAATAATAATAATAATAATAATAATAATTGTCAGTAAGTACTGGTGTCACATGACTGATGTAAACCAGTTGATTGGCTAATGGCGATGCGCTTAAATCTGTTAGCGCACTCTTGGAGTGCACTAACTTTTCCACAGAGCGTATTCTTACACCCTTTGCCAAAGCGAGACTGTACTCTCATCCTCAGAATTAATTAATGACATGTAGCTTATATTCTCCACAATACCAATGATTATGACCATAAATGTCCTGCTTTTCAATTAAAGCAGAAGTGTTTTTTTCTGACAGATTGCATGCGCCTGTGCCGCCCACAGTTGCACTGATCTAAAAATAGAACCCGCTGTGTCTAATTTTTCAGTTTCGACTTGCGAAGATTCCTCTCATATGCCATGTTGGTGGCATGTACCTTATTATCCACATTACCAAATGATGAGTTAGTATACAATTCCCAGCAGCTAACAGAAAACACAAGTGTTATTCCGATAACGTACCACTGAACAAGATCAGCATTTGGAATATATACGTAGCAGACTAGATTACACTGAAATACGACTGCATCAGTTCAGTAAATGAATGGTTTCCGAATTATTATTTCAAGGCAACAACAATCGGAATCGAAAACGTGTAGGGTTAAGAACGTTCTTACCATGTATAAAACTTATTACCAGCGTGCCTCATGCGTGCAGACGAGCAATTGTTGTTTTTGAAATGAGATTGCAGTGCAGTGCCGTGGTTTGCTTGCCCTCGCCGCCCTAGCAGACGACATAAACCTCGCAGCAAATTAACATGTTGGGCAAATGTGAACAAGCAAACGATGGGGACATACTACGTGTAGGGTTCACATCATTCTTACGGTTCATATATAATAGTACCAGTCTCCCCGATGAGTGAAGATACAACAGAAGAAACATACCACATTTACTTTGAAAATCCGAGTCTGCTAACCGTGGCCTTGGCCGGAGTCAATTCAAGGGGCAACACTCTGCACAGTCAATCTGTCGAAGCTCGATGAAGGTTTCGAATCGCAAATAATTAAGAGTACAGTCCTTTCTCCGAGTTTAAATGAGGTCTCTGTGAAAGGTCATCACTTTTTAGCTTAACGCTTCACTGGAATTTACCAACAGAAATTAAAACAAGAGTTTGCGAGTGACGAAAGCACGACACACTTGAGACAGCCCACACAAAAGTAGATCCAGTGACACAAACCTGACCACACAGTTACGCCTATCCAAATGCGCGTTGCAAAATGTGCGTTCTGAATCTTCTTTTTTCTCTGGCGGTACTGACAATATCGTTATTGAAACAATCCCAGTGCACTAAGGGATTTATAGAGCAAATCTCGAAAAATAATTATTGAACTCAGCGCTATGCGCTTCGTTCAATAATGAATTTTCTCGATTTGCTCTATAAATCCCTTAGTGCACTGGGATGTCTCAATAACTTAAATAATAAATGAGCATTTATATAGCGCAACATCATAACTTTACAATTATGCTCTTTGCGCTTGACACATTTAAAATTAAAACACAGTTATACAAGCATTTACATCTACATTCATAGTCAACAACGCTTAATTAAAAGCATACACCATCACACATACATTACAAAAGATTCTTTAGTGCATGTTTTCGGCAGAAAATGTCATCATATCGAGCGGACACTGTCAAAATATTCATGGTTCACTGTGATACTGTAGGCGTCTTTACATCTCGGCTTATTTTCAGGGAACACAACTGTACGGGGGTATTTCCAAACGTCTATACGATTTCCGTTGAATGGTAGTCTGGAGTGAGTAATCATGGAAGGACTACAGCCCGTTCTTGAAGAGAGAAACGATGATGCTTTCGTAGTCACAGACTGGCATGAACAAATTAGTTTCTATCGTGACTGAAGCTACTTTCTACGGGATTTCGTTTTTGTTCTTTGTTTTTGTTTTGTCTACTGTTGAACAACCTTCCCTTTTAGTCGTATCCGTTCTACTTCTCGGTTTCCAGTGACTTTTGAACTGCTAACAACCCCGCCAAAACCTTAGTTTTGGTCTCCAACTGACAATTACAGTTTCTTGAATAAGTTGATTTAGTTTTGGTCTCCAACTGACAACTAAAGTTTCTTGAACAAGTTGATTTAATTTTGGTCTCCAATTGACAAGTAAAGTTTCTTGAACAAGTTGATGTAGTTCTGGTCTTCAACTGACCAATACAGTTTCTTGAACAAGTTGATGTAGTCCTGGTCTTCAACTGACAAATACAGTTTCTTGAACAAGTTGATTTAGTTTTGGTCTTCAACTGACAAGTAAAGTTTCTTGAACAAGTGGATTTAGTTTTGGTCTCCAACTGACAAAATTGAAATACTGTTTCTTGAACAAGTTGATGTAGTTCTGGTCTTCAACTGACAAATACAGTTTCTTGAATAAGTTGATTTAGTTTCGGTCTCCAACTGACAAATACAGTTTCTTGAACAAGTTGATGTAGTTCTGGTCTTCAACTGACAAATACAGTTTCTTGAACAAGTTGATGTAGTTCTGGTCTTCAACTGACAAATACAGTTTCTTGAACAAGTTGATGTAGTTCTGGTCTTCAACTGACAAATACAGTTTCTTGAACAAGTTGATTTAGTTTCAGTCTCCAACTGACAAATACAGTTTCTTGAACAAGTTGATTTAGTTTTGGTCTTCAACTGACAAATAAAGTTTCTTGAATAAGTTGATTTAGTTTTGGTCTTCAACTGACAAATACAGTTTCTTGAACAAGTTGATTTAGTTTTGGTCTCCAACTGACAATTAAAGTCTCTTGAACAAGTGGACCAACTGACTTTTCTTTTAGTTGAGAACTAAAAGGCCATTCTTTCATTTGACAAGTAAATCAAGCGATGTCAGGACTGGTGTATGCATTTGGTAAATTGCGGCGTTGGATCTTTAATTTATAAAGGCTTAATTGAGCCCAATGTTGACTTCTCGAAGATTTCGCGAATTCTTTTTACAGAATATTCAGTGCCAAATCTTCGTGCAGCTAGTTTGAGAAGTAGAGTTCGCGAAGTCGACTTTGACCAGTTAATATCAGACTTTAGGCTTAATATATTAAAGATATAATAATAATAATAATAATAATAATAATAATAATAATAATAATAATTGTCAGTAAGTACTGGTGTCACATGACTGATGTGAACCAGTTGATTGGCTAATGGCGATGCGCTAAAACTGTTAGCGCACTCTTGGAGTGCGCTAACTTTTCCACAGAGCGTATTCTTACGCCCTTTACCTAAGCAAGACTGTGCTCTCATCCTCAGAATTAATTACTGACATGTAGCTTATATTTTCCACAATACCAAATGACCATAAATTCCCTGCTTCTCAATTAAAGCAGAAGTGGGGTTTTTTCTGACAGATTGCATGTGCCTGTGCCACAGTGCGGCTGCCACTGATCTAAACAGACAAGCCGCTGTGTTTCATCTAATTCTCGCCGACTTGCATAGATTCTTCTCATCGTGTTAGTGGCATGTAGCTTATCATCCACATTACCAAATGATGAGTTAATATAAAATTCCCACCCGCTAGCAGAAAACACAAGTGTTATTCCGATAACGTACCAGCTAGACCAGTTTGGAAGACTGACTCGATCGACTCTGTCATTCGTAGCCGCACTGACTACACTGGAATACGACTGCATCAGTTCAGTAAATGAATGGTTTCCGAATTATTATTTCAAGGCAAGAACAATCGTAATCGAAAACGTGTAGGGTTCAGAACGTTCTTACCATTATAAGACTTATTACCAGCGTGCCTCGTGCGTGCAGACTCCGTCAGTGCAGACTGCATGCAGTGGTTTGATTGCCCTAGCAGACGACATAAACCCCGCTCAGCAAATTAACATGTTGGGCAAATGTGAACGAAAAAACGATGGGGATATAATACGTGTAGGGTTCAGAGCATTCTTACCGTTCATATTTAGTATCAGACTGCCCGATGAGTGAAGATACAACACGAGAAATATGCCACATTTGTTTTGAAAATGTGCGAACCGTCGAGTCCCGCGGCTTCGAGTCAATTCAAGGGGAGTCACTCCGCACAGTCAATCCGTCGAAGCTCGACTGGAGGTTTCGAATCGCAAATAATGAAGAGCACAGCCCTTTCTCCGAGTTCAAATGAGGTCTCTCTGAAAGATCATCACTGTTCAGATTAACGCTACACTGGAATTTACCAACAGAAATTAAAATGCGTGTGACGAAAGCACGACACACTTGAGACACCCCACACAAAAGTAGATCTTTACTGTACACGACCTGACCACACAGTTATGCCTATTCAAATGCGCGTTGCAAAATGTGCGCTTGGAATCTTCTTTTTTCTATGGCGGTACTGACAATATCGTTATTGAAACAATCCCAGTGCACTAAGGGATTTATAGAGCAAATCTCGAAAATAATTATTGAACTCAGCGCTATGCGCTTCGTTCAATAATGAATTTTCTCGATTTGCTCTATAAATCCCTTAGTGCACTGGGATGTCTCAATAACTTAAATAATAATAATAATAATAATAATAATAATAATAATTGTCAGTAAGTACTGGTGTCACATGACTGATGTGAACCAGTTGATTGGCTAATGGCGATGCGCTTAAATCTGTTAGCGCACTCTTGGAGTGCGCTAACTTTTCCACAGAGCGTATTCTTACGCCCTTTGCCAAAGCGAGACTGTACTCTCATCCTCAGAATTAATTAATGACATGTAGCTTATATTCTCCACAATACCAAATGACCATAAATTCCCTGCTTCTCAATTAAAGCAGAAGTGGTTTTTTTTCTGACAGATTGCATGTGCCTGTGCCAGTGCCAGTGATCTAAAAATAGAAGCCGCTGCGTTTCATCTCATTTTCGCCGACTTGCATAGATTCTTCTCATAATATGCCGTGTTAGTGGCATGTAGCTTATCATCCACATTTCCAAATGATGAGTTAGCATACAATTCCCAGCGGCTAACAGAAAACACAAGTGTTATTCCGATAACGTACACAGCATTTGGAAGACTGATTCGATCGACTCTGTCATACGTAGCAGACTACACTGAAATACGACTGCATCAGTTCAGTAAATGAATGGTTTCCGAATTATTATTTCAAGGCAAGAACAATCGTAATCGAAAACGTGTAGGGTTCAGAACGTTCTTACCATATAATTATAAGACTTATTATCAGCCTACCTGGCTCATTCGTGCAGACTCAGTGACAGTGCAGACTGCAGTGGTTCGATTGTTCTTGCCTAGCAGACGACATAAACCCCGCTCAGCAAATTAACATGTTGGGCAAATGTGAACGAAAAAACGTTGGGGATATAATACGTGTAGGGTTCAGAGCATTCTTACCGTTCATATTTAGTATCAGACTCCCCGATGAGTGAAGATACAACACGAGAAATATGCCACATTTATTTTGAAAATGTGCGAACCGTCGAGTCCTTCGTGGGGTAGTCAATTCAAGGGGAGTCACTCCGCACAGTCAATCCATCGAAGCTCGACTGAAGGTTTCGAATTGCAAATAATGAAGAGCACAGTCCTTTCTCCGAGTTCAAATGAGGTATCTCTGAAAGATCATCACTGTTCAGCTTAACGCTACACTGGAATTTACCAACAGAAATCAAAATGCGTGAGACGAAAGCACGACACACTTGAGACACCGGCCCACACAAAAGTAGATCTTACTGTACACGACCTGACCACACAGTTATGCCTATTCAAATGCGCGTAGCAAAATGTGCGTTTGGAATCTTCTTTTTTCTATGGCGGTACTGACAATATCGTTATTGAAACAATCCCAGTGCACTAAGGGATTTATAGAGCAAATCTCGAAAATAATTATTGAACTCAGCGCTATGCGCTTCGTTCAATAATGAATTTTCTCGATTTGCTCTATAAATCCCTTAGTGCACTGGGATGTCTCAATAACTTAAATAATAATAATAATAATAATAATAATAATAATAATAATTGTCAGTAAGTACTGGTGTCACATGACTGATGTGAACCAGTTGATTGGCTAATGGCGATGCGCTAAAACTGTTAGCGCACTCTTGGAGTGCGCTAACTTTTCCACAGAGCGTATTCTTCCGCCCTTTGCCTAAGCGAGACTGTGCTCTCATCCTCAGAATTAATTAATGACATGTAGCTTATATTCTCCACAATACCAAATGACCATAAATTCCCTGCTTCTCAATAAAAGCAGAAGTGGGTTTTTTTCTGACAGATTGCATGTGCCTGTGCCAGTGCCAGTGATCTAAAAATAGAAGCCGCTGTGTTTCATCTAATTTTCGCCGACTTGCATAAATTCTTCTCATATGCCGTGTTAGTGGCATGTAGCTTATCATCCACATTACCAAATGATGAGTTAGTATACAATTCCCAGCGGCTAACAGAAAACACAAGTGTTATTCCGATAACGTACCAGCTAGACTAGTTTGGAAGACTGACTCGATCGACTCTGTGGCAGACTACACAGAAATACGACTACATCAGTTCAGTAAATGAATGGTTTCCGAATTATTATTTCAAGGCAAGAACAATCGTAATCGAAAACGTGTAAGGTTCAGAACGTTCTTACCATATATAAGACTTATTACCAGAGCCTGCCTCATGCATGCAGACTCAGTGCAGACTGCAGTGGTTCGATTGCCCAGGTACTGAGGTAGCCTAGCAGACGACATTAACCCCGCTCAGCAAATTAACATGTTGGGCAAATGTGAACGAAAAAACGATGGGGATGTAATACGTGTAGGGTTCAGAGCATTCTTACCGTTCATATTTAGTATCAGACTCCCCGATGAGTGAAGATACAACACGAGAAATATGCCACATTTGTTTTGAAAATGTGCGAACAGTCGAGTCCCGCTTCGAGTCAATTCAAGGGGAGTCACTCCGCACAGTCAATCCGTCGAAGCTCGACTGGAGGTTTCGAATCGCAAATAATGACTCGAGCACAGTCCTTTCTCCGAGTTCAAATGAGGTCTCTCTGAAAGATCATCACTGTTCAGATTAACGCTACACTGGAATTTACCAACAGAAATTAAAATGCGTGTGACGAAAGCACGACACACTTGAGACACACCACACAAAAGTAGATCACAACCTGACCACACAGTTATGCCTATCCAAATGCGCGTTGCAAAATGTGCGTTTGGAATCTTCTTTTTTCTATGGCGGTACTGACAATATCGTTATTGAAACAATCCCAGTGCACTAAGGGATTTATAGAGCAAATCTCGAAAATAATTATTGAACTCAGCACTATGCGCTTCGTTCAATAATGAATCTTCTCGATTTGCTCTATAAATCCCTTAGTGCACTGGGATGTCTCAATAACTTAAATAATAATAATTGTCAGTAAGTACTGGTGTCACATGACTGATGTGAACCAGTTGATTGGCTAATGGCGATGCGCTAAAACTGTTAGCGCACTCTTGGAGTGCGCTAACTTTTCCACAGAGCGTATTCTTACGCCCTTTACCTAAGCAAGACTGTGCTCTCATCCTCAGAATTAATTAATGACATGTAGCTTATATTTTCCACAATACCAAATGACCATAAATTCCCTGCTTCTCAATTAAAGCAGAAGTGGGTTTTTTCTGACAGATTGCATGTGCCTGTGCCACAGTGCGGCTGCCACTGATCTAAAAATACAAGCCGCTGTGTTTCATCTAATTCTCGCCGACTTGCATAGATTCTTCTCATCGTGTTAGTGGCATGTAGCTTATCATCCACATTACCAAATGATGAGTTAATATAAAATTCCCACCCGCTAGCAGAAAACACAAGTGTTATTCCGATAACGTACCAGCTAGACCAGTTTGGAAGACTGACTCGATCGACTCTGTCATACGTAGCCGCACTGACTACACTGAAATACGACTGCATCAGTTCAGTAAATGAATGGTTTCCGAATTATTATTTCAAGGCAAGAACAATCGTAATCGAAAACGTGTAGGGTTCAGAACGTTCTTGCCATTATAAGATTTATTACCAGCGTGCCTCGTGCGTGCAGACTCAGTCAGTGCAGACTGCATGCAGTGGTTTGATTGCCCTAGCAGACGACATAAACCCCGCTCAGCAAATTAACATGTTGGGCAAATGTGAACGAAAAAACGATGGGGATATAATACGTGTAGGGTTCAGAGCATTCTTACCGTTCATATTTAGTATCAGACTCCCCGATGAGTGAAGATAAAACACGAGAAATATGCCACATTTGTTTTGAAAATGTGCGAACCGTCGAGTCCCGCGGCTTCGAGTCAATTCAAGGGGAGTCACTCCGCACAGTCAATCCGTCGAAGCTCGACTGGAGGTTTCGAATCGCAAATAATGAAGAGCACAGCCCTTTCTCCGAGTTCAAATGAGGTCTCTCTGAAAGATCATCACTGTTCAGATTAACGCTACACTGGAATTTACCAACAGAAATTAAAATGCGTGTGACGAAAGCACGACACACTTGAGACACCCCACACAAAAGTAGATCTTTACTGTACACGACCTGACCACACAGTTATGCCTATTCAAATGCGCGTTGCAAAATGTGCGCTTGGAATCTTCTTTTTTCTATGGCGGTACTGACAATATCGTTATTGAAACAATCCCAGTGCACTAAGGGATTTATAGAGCAAATCTCGAAAATAATTATTGAACTCAGCGCTATGCGCTTCGTTCAATAATGAATTTTCTCGATTTGCTCTATAAATCCCTTAGTGCACTGGGATGTCTCAATAACTTAAATAATAATAATAATAATAATAATAATAATAATAATAATAATAATAATAATAATAATAATAATAATAATAATAATAATAATAATATCGGAGATTTATAGAGCGCTTGACGTTCTCTAAGCGCTTTACAATGAAAAAACATACATATACATACAAAGCAAAGCGAAAAAGCACGTGCAGCAGCATTCAGCGCACAAGTGAACAACGAAACACTGCATCAATACAAGCTGCAAGCATACTAACACAGGCAAAACATTCAAACATTCAAACACCTGATCAAAAATGCACCATATTGAAACAAAAATTAATCAAATTACTGTGTGAAGAAGTGTGTTTTAAGGTTTGATTTGAAGGAACAAAAAGTTTGGCAGTGTCGGATTGAGTCAGGGAGAGAGTTCCACGCAACGGCTGCAGAGTGGGAGAAGGCTCTCTGACCGTGCTGTTTGCGACTGAAAGAAGATATCTTCCTTTTCACATACACTGTCGTGAAAACTTCCACATCTGTCAAGGCTATTATTACTTTGGAGAAGATGGTCCTCCCACTTTGGAGAAGATGGTCCTCCCACTTTGGCACATACCAAACCCCGACAACCAGGCCACTTCCTACACATAAATGCAATGTCTTATCTAAATGAATCTGGTGGATTGACAAACGTGTTAATTAAGCCTTATATTAATTGGGAGAATTCGACTACGAGAAATCTACTTCACGAAGCTTGCTGCGCGCAGCTTTGGCACTGAATTTCCGGTGAAAACAGGAAGAGTCTTCGCGAAGTAGAATTCGGGCTCACTTAAGCCTTCACGAATTTCGTTCAACAAAACACAAACCTTCTTTTCCCGCTACTACTACTTCTTCTTATCTTCATTTTCTTCTTTTTCTTGTTCGTCGTCGTCGTCTTCTTATGCTTTTTCTTCATTCTCTCCTTTATTCCCTTCTTTAGTGCTTATTATCGTTCGGTTTTCTCTGCAAAGTTTGTCCGCCGCTGCACGTGCTATTTTATGGGGCTCGTCATCTGGCCTCGCCCTGTGCTGAATGCCTCACGCTCCCCCCTGTCATCAGCCCTGCTTGCTCAACACCAAATTATGCCGGCAACCACCCTCGTGTCACACAACAGCCATGAAGAACTCCTAGGACAGCGACAAGAGACAGGCACGGCACCATCGTGGCGGCTGTAGACAGGCACGGCACCATCGTGGCGGCTGTAGACAGCCAAGTTGTCAACAACTCATCGTTTCTTGCAGTTTACGTGCAACCAGGGACAGTGAGGGGGTGAAAGCCTAGGACAAGCACACAATGATACGCTAAACAGGAAATGCGGACAACTGATCACACGTTATGGCGTTAATGTCAAGCACCCGCTCGGGATTGCAGAAAACAAATATCTAAAATGAACGGGAAGGGGGTGGGTGGGGGGGGAGAAGAATATCAGCCTAGATCGACCCGCAAGTGATGGCCGTGATAAAAACATGTGCAGGTGTACACAAATTATGTGCAGGGGCAGCACAGACACATGGCTCGTTACTGCTTGTGGTGCAGTGAAGCTTTTCTATTACAGGGTGACCCCCAAACAAATTGCAATCCACCAAACATGCAAATAACTTCTACATCTTTTGACCGAATTACTTTATTTTTGGTGAACGTTAACTTCAGCCTATGCAAGACCAGTCCACATAGTGGCAAATTAGTCTGAAGTTTGTGAACTTTCAAAAAAATAGTTCCGATTTCCGGGATCGACTCAGCAGTACGAGGCGGTAATCCTACTTACCTGATTTAAACCCTTCAGACATGTCCCATGGAAGAATGCGTTCATGACATTGATGAGTTTTGCGCGCCATTGTGCAAGTGTGACTTTACAACAAAGAATGGTCAGTTTTCCAGTCATCTGAGTTCAGCAAATATCTTCATAGTTGTTGTGCATGAACTTCAGGTCCTTCACGACCATTCCACAAAGTTTCCTTTCTTTAGGTTAAATAGTCCGAATTTTACCCTCTCTCCAAAATGTGTTCCAAATTACCCCTCCGAAATTTTAATTGACACAAACGCTTTCCTGCATTTGTGGGGGTCAATCTGTATAAGACAAGACACCGGAAGTTTTAGATTTATTGCATAAAGACTACAGCTACCCAGCAAAAACACCATCAAAAGCCAGGATTTCTTGCCGTTTTCCAAACTTGTATGTGCCCTCTTTCACACGCTAGATCAGCCTGACTTTTTTTTGTTTGTTTGTTTGCTTAACGCCCAGCCGACCACGAAGGGCCATATCAGGGCGGTGCTGTTACATATAACGTGCGCCACACACAAGACAGAAGTCGCAGCACAGGCTTCATGTCTCACCCAGTCACAGTATTCTGACACCGGACCAACCAGTCCTAGCACTAACCCCATAATGCCAGACGCCAGGCGGAGCAGCCACTAGATTGCCAATTTTAAAGTCTTAGATATGACCCGGCCGGGGTTCGAACCCACGACCTCCCGATCACAGGGCGGATGCCTTACCACTAGGCCACCGTGCCGGTAGCCTGACTGCGCGGCAGATTCAAAAGAAATGGGTATGCCCTGTTTGTTGACACTCCAAACAAACTCGCTGATTTAAAAAATGTGACATGTCGTTCAGTTTTAGTCCCCAATTTTACGGCTCAAAGGTAATCATGCCGTAAAAAAACCCGCCAGTTTTGAAGGTAGGTGTGGTCAAGGACTTGTACGTGACGTCAAATATGGCGCAAATCCAATATACCGATTTTTCCGCAGAAGAAAGGCAGATCTTTAAATACACATATGTTTCTGACAAAAACTCTGTTGTTAACAATCTGCGCTATGCTACTGAAAAAAATGTCCTCCATTTTTTTCTGTTCAGTGTACTATACTACTCACCAAAAGAAACCCGGCTGGTGCGTTTTTGTGTACATGATTGCGATGAGGCTAGTTTTGTTTAAACGTATCATACTGTGAGATAACTCATCAATCACCCTACGGTGTCAATCAAACAACTTGATTTTGTGTCAGGTAGGGTCTATGGTAGAACGGATATCACATACACCCCCCTCGCTTTTGAGAATTCGATTGTCAGGAGTGTCTATGGTAACCTTTCCGCTGTATAGACGCTGCCTGGAGTAGAATCAAGCTGTTTGTTGCATACCAAGGGCGGATCACATCATTTTTAAGGGGGGTTTCCAAATTTCTTTTAGGGACAATTCGACAACGCGGAGCGTTAGTTTAGGGCGTGAAGCGTTCCAAGCTCCTAATATCCCGTTTCGTCCCACCCCTGAGAAGGGCCCCCATGGGACCTTTTCAAAGCTAAAAAGGGCCCTCGGGGGACTTTTCAGATCCCCATAGATCTATACTCGGGGACCATGTCCATGACTTCGACCCCTTCGCAACGCCTTTGTGACGTCGGATAGTGACGTCACTTTGTTCTAAACTTAAAGTTGATTCAAGATGGACGACAGCTTGTTTGCAGAAATTGCAAACTACAAACGCGATAAAACTTATTCTTTTACAACAAAAGAATGTGGAGATGTTCATGCTGCAAAGGCGAAGAAGCAGAAGCTCAGAAAAACAGTTGCGCTCTATTCTTTGCAAGACGAAAAGGAGCGTACGTTCAAAATTACGGCAGTATTGAGAAGTTGAAAGTGGGAATTGAAAGTGGGGAAAAAACATAAAACACCCAAAGTAAGATGTAGGACTGCGGAGCCGCAGTCAAAAAGGGGGCGGGGTGGACCTTTTTAAAGGGGAGACCATCTGGGATGCGAGGGGGGACCAAAATTGCCCTAGGGGAACCAATCGAAAACGAGGCTTGATCGGTAAAGGCGGACCTTTTTAGAGCTGAATAAGTCCGCCGGAGGCCCTGTATAGCTCTGAAAAGTCCCCTGGGGGCCCCTTTTAGCTCCGAAAAGTCCCCCGGGGGCCCTTTACAGAGGGGGGACTAAACGGGATACTACACCGGGGCATGCCCCCCCTCCCCCCCCCCCCCCCCCCCCGCCTCCGGAAAAAACCCGTCACTTAGAAGACAAAGGCCGGCTCCTAGGGGGGTCCTGCGGCATGCCCCCACCCCTCCCCCCGGAAAATTTTTAATAAAGATCAAGGAAAAATTGAGCAATCTGGTGAAATCTGAGCAATCAGTTTTTTTTTATTTTCAAATTCATTTATTTCTTCTTTTATTTTTTTTTCTCTTTTTTATTCTCTTTTGATTTGTTTAGGCTGGAAACCCCGGAACCCCCCCCCCCTCCCCCTGGATTCGCCCCTGCATACGGTAGGACAATGAACGCCTTTTCTATGATATAACCAGGTTGATATAACCATCAACTGTCTAGCTTCGTTTGACAAGAAGTATAGTGTTTTGTCAACAACAACAACAAAAGCAGCGCTTCTTCAAGAGAACAACAATTTCCCTTTAAATAGACCGGCGACCAGAGTATAAACAGAAGAAGAAGGATGGCGGGCAGATAGTGATCGAACACTTACAAGTTTTTGTGTTACACTTTTACAGGGTAAAGGCGCCTTAGAGGGGTAGGACAAGAGCCAGAAAGAGAGAGAGAGAGAGAGAGAGAGAGAGAGAGAGAGAGAGAGAGAGAGAGAGAGAGAGAGAGAGAGAGAGAGAGAGAGAGAGAGAGGCTGACTGCAGTCTATTCAAGGCCATGACGCTACATCAGCCGGGCAGGCTGCTTGGTATGCATGGAATACTAGGTAGGGCATGAATGGCTCCGCTTTTTTCCCCTGATCAGTAGGGATTGGGTCTAGAACTGTTCAGCACAATGGGGAGTAGAATTGGAGGGGTGGGAAGACCCGGGGGGATTTGGACAGTAAGGCGCTGTCACCGTAATCAATATGTGCAAATTCCTCCTCTGCGTCTTTCCCCCCAACAACTGCTCCAATAGCGCACGTGCATGCAAGGAGAGCGTGTGTCATTGTTCTCCGTGACGTCTCCTGAGCTGCGCAGATCACGAGAAGAGAAGAGAAGAGAGTAGGAGGAGAGGGCCTGCAGGCGAGAAAGACTGTGTGCGGTGTGGCGAGGTGGAGAGACCCCCAGACCTCGAGAGGCTTGTCCATTTGCTGTGCAAACCATGAAGAGCTGTCCCCGGGGGACAAGGCTGC